>NC_140990.1:70548069-70840084 GCF_052327205.1 Somniosus microcephalus
TCTGGGGCACGAAATGAGCCAGGGGTATAAGGCACTCCCGCAGGAACGAAAGGCAGCCATAAAAGACATGCCAAGGCCAGTGACCGTCCGGGGAGTGAGGAAAGTGTTGGGACTGTTTAACTACTGCAGGAATTTTATATCAGACTTTGCAGGGAAAGCAGAGCCGATTCAATGGTTAGTTAAAGGGGGAGACCCGCCACTGATAAGATAGAATGGGAATCGGAGCAGGACGAGGCTTATGCAAAATTAAAAGCAGCCCTGACGTCCGCACCTGCACTAGGATTGCCAAATATAGTCAAGCCATTCCATATATACTATAGTATAGACGGGAACTTCTATAACGCTGTAGTCACCCAAGAGTACGGGGGAGATATGAGGCCAATTGCCTATTACTTCACCCAACAAACCCCCGTGGCTAAAGGAATGGTGAGATGCGTGGCAGCCTTCGACTGTGCCGCATGGGCGGTGCGGATATGCGAGCCCGTCACTATGTCAGGACAGCTGATATTACACACACAACACACAGTGTGGACCTGCTAAACACAGGCAAAATGAAGGCTGTATCAGACATAAGGAGGGCAGCTTGGGAAGCAGTATTGATACCCAAGGACAGATCAGTCCAGATCATCAGGACACATAGAGTCAACCCCGCAGAGGGAATGCTATCAGAGGGTGAGGCACACGAGTGTCAGTTAGTAATCGAAGAGGTCAGAGGAACTGTATCAGAATCGCCCCTTGAAAATCCCGAAAACACCTTTTATGTAGACGGATCTTGCCGATATATAAATGGGGAGCCACACACGGTTTGGCAGTAGTATCCGAGAATGGAGAAACAGTCACAAAGGGAGGGGTTGAAGGAGGAACCTCAGCGCAGGTAGCAGAACCAGTGGCTCTCACGGAAGCATTGAAATTGGCAAAGGGAAAACGAGTAAATATATACACAGATAGTGGGTATGCGTTTGGGGTAGTACATGATTATATGATAGCGAGGAATAGGAGAGGATATGTAACCTCCGGAGGAGGACAAATACAGCATGAGGAGGTAGTGAGAGACCTAGTAGAAGCGGTAAAAGGAGAACAGGTAGCAGTGATTAAAATAAAGGCACACCGCAAGATAGTGAGCGAGCAACAAAAAGGAAATATGCCAGCTGATCAGGCAGCAAGAATAACAGCAGAGAAAGTGAACATTAAAAGAATCCAAGAGGAGACCGAAATGGAGGAGCAGGAGCAGTGGACAAAGAGAGGCGCAGCCAAAGGTAGAGATGGAATATGGAAAAAGGATCACGGGGTGACCGGACTGACACCATATGAACTCAGGACTGGACGAGCAATGTGTCTGCCGGAAGGAGTAGCATCTGGTAGCGAGGGACTGGGACCCTTAAAAGATAAAATGAGGAAATACGTACAAACATTGGATAATCAATTGAAGGAGCTCAAACAAGAAGTTAAAGAACAACAAGACATCAGAGATAAAAATACACAAAAGCAGGGGCCCTCGGAGCCCCTACCCAAGGTGGGCGAGCAGGTATTTGTTAAAATATTGCCAGAGAGATCGGGATTCTCACCTAGATGGACCGGACCATTTGAGGTTATCATGACCAGCGATACGTGCGCATGTATAGATATGAGGGGAAAGGGTAGATGGAAACATTGGGCCCAATTAAAACGGTACAACAATAACCCATCTGATCTTAAATCCCACAGGAACAATGGAATAAACACCGGAGATAAACTAACCTCTGGTGACGACCAGGCTTCTGCTTAATTTACAGGGAAACTTCACCATGAAGGTGGGATTACTGCTGGGACACGAAATAAGCGAAGGGACATCCCACATTACACGACAAGCACATGAAGAAGAAGCACCATGTTTTAATGGAACAATCACATTCGGAGTCTCATCCACGGCTCCCAATACACAGAAAGAAGAGACAAGCGAACCGAGGATGCTACAATGTCCAGATATGAAACCTGGACCCATGAATGGACTAGTATTATTTACCGAGGGAGAACAATTGTACGGTAATGTGAGACACGAAATTGTACCGGTGCTAATGAACTTAACCATGTTACAATGGCCAGGATATTGTGAAAGGTTTACTAAAACTAGAGAATTGTAAGCATATATGATGAAGAATGTAATTAACCAAGCTGCTGATGCGACAGGGGCTACTAATTTTAGGGGACATGCTGCATTCCACCAAAGGATTAAGAGGAGCTTAGGAACCGATATAATCACGGGAATAAACACGGGGACATCATTCATTAATGCCCTAGATATACAAGGAGTCCTAAGTAGTGTGGAACGACTACAAAGGGTAATACAGCAGATTTTAGAGAAGGAAACTGGTTTGGTTCGACAAGGATCAGAGTTGGGAGGACATACGATAAGGAAATTACTCGAGGGAATCAAGGTTATAGAGGACCATGCCAGCATTATCAACAAACTAAACCATAGAGATGAGGAACAGGCAAAAGACGGGGTAGGGAGAGGCTTGTGTCATGCCTATGGCCAATGGATCACTGGACAGTTAAAACATAATCTGGCACAGATACCGCGAGGCGAGGTACCAGACTGGATTAACAGCACACAGCTCTATGGCCTGAGCCAGAATCCAGGCCCTCTGAGTGCTTGTACCCTCAAAGGGATGACCAGAGTATATCCAGTGATACAAAAATGTAAAGCAGAATTGACAGCAATGATAGGCATGGTGCTCCTGATACCAGTGGTGGGACTAGACACGACTCCATACCCACAGTACCAGGTAACAAACATAGGCATAGTGAGGGGTGAGACATACCTCCAATACTATCCAATTGATACCTATGCCATCAGGAAGAATGGTACTATGAGAGGAGTCTCCCTAAACGGATGCCATGGGAAAGGCACGCTTACGATATGCCCACATCCGGTAGGAGAAGGCCCTAAGGATGAGTGCGGCTATAATAAGACAGAGGGGTATGTGTTGGAATTATCACATGTTGATCACCATCACATCCACTCGGGATATAGAGGTGAAGGGGAGTATTGTATAGCCACCACAGAGACTGAGTACCAATATAGTAACCTTGTATGTGCAATCACAATGCCTAACTTCTGCTTTACGCCAAAGATCCCTGTGACAATTGGTGTATGTACATTCAAGGGAGGAGATAAAACTAAATGTGCCAGATAGTCTGAAGGACGAGTTGGTTAATTATGAAGATCCGGTAGGGGCCCCAATACCCCGCCTGCAAGAGGATCTGCAAGAAATGAAAGAGGATTTAAGTAAGATGGTGAAACAATACATAGTGTTGCAAAGGAATCTTGGGGAATTATTAGAAAGGGACATAGAGGTAGAGCTACAGAAAGTCCCGTGGTATGAGAAGCTGTGGGATTGGGGAATGAATGTCAACATACACCCATGGATCCGCATCATTTCTCATATATTAGTGATAGTACAGTTAGTCATGGCTATAGGATGGGGAATAGCAGCATGCACCGCTTGTAAAAAGAAACGGACCAAACAAAGAGCTAAAGCGAGTCGGAAAACACAAGTTTGCTCTAAACATGATGGGTATGCAGGGCCTCCCGAACCAGCGCCTGATCACCGCATGGGGCAGGAGGCACAGCGATGCTTATACATGTGGTTTAACTTGGGCAAGGGCCAAGTTCCAAAAGGGGGGATTGCAGTGGGGAAAGAGTTAAACTGACATCGCTGGCAGTTTCAATGAATGGTGTAATAAAGACAATAATCTAATGGGCCTTTTGCAGTAGTAAGCTTTTTCTAAGTTGATAACATAGTCGGATGTGGAAACCATAAGAGGCCTAAGAGGATGTAAGTTCTGTTCTGGCAGGAAAGTAAAACAATGAAAGAGGCCGAGAGAGGCAGGAAAGGAGGACAATGAGTCAGAAGTACAATGTTGATGAGACCCATTTGGCATAAACAATGGTCAGAGGTGCAACAACAGCTTGTGGGATAACGGCCGATAATAAAGGTGGTGCTTTAATGTAACGCGGCATAGGCAACCAATCAGTGAAGATGTATGCGGGCCAAGGTCCAATCGGGTGGCAGGAATGAATTTTGACATTTGTATTGTAATGTATAAAAATGTAGTGTTTGCTGTACCAATTTGGAAAGGTCTGGCTAAGACAGAGCAGACTGTTTCCCCACCGGTGTAATAAAGACAACTTGACTATCGATCTAAAACCTTGTGTCGAGTGTTGGTTTAAAATACTCCACAATAGTGTAGTCACGGGCAAATTATTCTAAAGAGCTTTTAAAAGCTACAAGATACGGGACTGAAGACGTTCCTCAAACGGAGGAGGGACAAATCCCAGGGACATGATGGTTTCCATCCAAGGATTCTGAGGGAAGCCAGGGGAAGGAATAACAGAGGGTCCCCGAGTATAAACTGGCTGGCGCCTTTCCCTACATTACAACAGCGACAGCAATTCAAAATCAATGAATTGGCCGTGAAGCCCTTTGGGCATCCTGGGGTCATGAAGGGCGGCGAATAAATGCACCCTCGCCTCTGAGTCAGAGGTTGTGGGTTCAAGTCCCACTCCAGAGACTTGAGCCCAAAAATCCAGGCTGACACTCCAGTGCAGTGCTGAGGGACTGCTGCACTGTCAGAGGTGCCGTCTTTCAGATGAGACGTTAAACAGAGGCCTCCTCTGCTCTCTCGGGTGAACGTAAATTATCCCAGGGCACTATTTCGAAGAAGATTGGGGAATTATCCCCGGTGTCCTGGCCAATATCTATCCCCCAATCAACATCACTAAAAAAAAAAATTATCTAGTCATTATCACATTGCATAGAAACATAGCAAACATAGAAAAAATAGGAGTTGGCCATTCGGCCCTTTGAGCCTGCTCCGTCATTCAATATGATCATGGCTGATCCTCTATCTCAATACCATATTCCCGCTCTCTCCCCATACCCCTTGATGCCTTTTGTGTCTAGAAATCTATCTATCTCCTTCTTAAATATATTCAGTGACTTGGCCTCCACAGCCTTCTGTGGTAGAGAATTCCACAGGTTCACCACCCTCTGAGTGAAGAAATTTCTCCTCATCTCAGTCCTAAATGCCCTACCCCGTATCCTGAGACTGTGACCCCGCGTTCTAGACCCCCCCAGCCAGGGGAAACATCCTCCCTGCATCCAGACTGTCTGCCCGGTCAGAATTGTATACGTTTCAATGAGATCCTCTCTCATTCTTCTAAACTCTAGTGAATACAGGCCTAGTCGACCCAATCTCTCCTCATACGACAGTCCTGCCATCCAAGGAATCAGTCTGGTGAACCTTCGCTGCACTCCCTCTATGGCAAGTACATCCTTTCTTAGGTAAGGAGACCAAAACTGCACACAGTACTCCAGGTGTGGCCTCACCAAGGCCCTGTATAACTGTAGTAAGACATCCTTGCTCTTGTACTCAAATCCTCTTGCAATGAAGGCCAACATACCATTTGCCTTCCTAACTGCCTGCTGCACCTGCATGTTTGCTTTCAGTGACTGGTGTACAAGGACACCCAGGTCCCTTTGTACATCAACATTTCCCAATCTATCACCATTTAAATAATACTCTGCCTTTTTGTTTTTTCTACCGAAGTGGATAACTTCACACTTATCCACGTTATACTGCATCTGCCATGTATTTGCCCACTCACTCAACTTGTCTAAATCGCCTTGAAGCCTCTTTGCATCCTCCTCACAACTCCCACCTAGTTTTGTGTCGTCAGCAAACTTGGAAATATTACATTTGGTTCCCTCATCCAAATCATTGATATATATTGTGAATAGCTGGGGAACAAGCACTGATCCCTGCGGTACCCCACTAGTCACCGCCTACCACCCCAAAAAAGACCCATTTATTCCTATTCTCTGTTTCCTGTCTGTTAACCAATTTTTTAATACATACCAGTATATTACCCCCAATCCCATGAGCTTTAATTTTGCACACTAACCTCTTATGTGGGACTTTAATCAAAGGCCTTCTGAAAATCCAAATACACCACATCCACTGGTTCTCCCTTATCAATTCTACCAGTTACATCCTCAAAAAACTCCAGTAGGTTTGTCAAACACGATTTCCCTTTCATAAATCCATGCTGACTTTGTCTAATCCCATTGATATTTTCTAAGTGTCCTGTTATCACATCCTTTATAATAGAGTCCAGCATTTTCCCTACTACTGATGTGAGGCTAGCCGGTCTGTAGTTCCATGTTTCCTCTCTCCCTCCTTTTTTAAATAGTGGGGTTACATTTGCCACCCTCCAATCTGCAGGAACTGTTCCATAATCTATAGAATTTTGGAATTGCTGTTTGTGGGAGCTTGCTGAGCACAAATTGGCTGCCGCTTTTCCTACATTACAACAGTGACTCCACTTCATTGGCTGTAAAGCGCTTTGGGACGTCCGATGGTCGTGAAAGGTGCTATATAAATGCAAGTCTTTCTTCTCTTTCTTTAAGTTCTTTGTTTCTCTTTTTCACTCCATTTTGACCCAGACTGTCCAGCAATGGAGGGGCTATCATAGAATCACAGAAATTTAGGGCACAGAAGGAGGCCATTCGGCCCATCGTGCCTGAGCCGGCCGAAAAACAGCTTTCCAGCCTAATCTCACTTTCCAGCTCTTCGTCCGTAGCCCTGCAGGTGGCAGCACTTCATGTGCATATCCAAGTACTTTTTAACTGAGATGAGGGTTTCTGCCTCCACCACCCTTTCAGGCAGAAAGTTCCAGACCCCCACCGCGCGCTGAGTGAAAAAAGTTCTCAACTCCCCTGTAATCCTTCTACCAATTACTTTAAATCTATGGCCGCTGGTTATTGACCTCGCTGCTAAGGAAAATAGATCCCTCCTACCCACTCTATCCATGCCCCTCATAATTTTATACACCTCAATCAAGTCTCCCTCAGTCTCCTCTGTTCCAAAGTGCAGTTAGTAACAGAGATTGGAGAAGTTTGGGGCTTTTTTTTTTGCACTGAAACAGCGAAGGATGAGGGCCAGCCTGATGGAGGTCCTCAAGACCATGAGGGTTATTGATCAAAGGCAAATGACAGATTCCTCTCCGGGCACCTCAAAGTCCACATGCGCCGCTCTTGTTGGGGTTTAGAACGCGTATGCTCAGGGGCAGAATCCCAGGACCAGCTGCTAGTGGGCATGCTCAGGGGCTGCAGAGTCCCAGGACCAGCTGCTAGTGGGCATGCTCAGGGGCAGCAGAGTCCCAGGACCAGCTGCTAGTGGGCATGCTCAGGGGCAGCAGAGTCCCAGGACCAGCTGCTAGTGGGCATGCTCAGGGGCAGCAGAGTCCCAGGACCAGCTGCTAGTGGGCATGCTCAGGGGCAGCAGAGTCCCAGGACCAGCTGCTAGTGGGCATGCTCAGGGGCAGCAGAGTCCCAGGACCAGCTGCTAGTGGGCATGCTCAGGGGCAGCAGAGTCCCAGGACCAGCTGCTAGTGGGCATGCTCAGGGGCAGCAGAGTCCCAGGACCAGCTGCTAGTGGGCATGCTCAGGGGCAGCAGAGCCCCAGGACCAGCTGCTAGTGGGCATGCTCAGGGGCAGAGTCCCAAGACCAGCTGCTAGTGGGCATGCTCAGGGGGCAGAGTCCCAGGACCAGCTGCTAGTGGGCATGCTCAGGGGCAGAGTCCCAGGACCAGCTGCTAGTGGGCATGCTCAGGGGCAGCAGAGTCCCAGGACCAGCTGCTAGTGGGCATGCTCAGGGGCAGCAGAGTCCCAGGACCAGCTGCTAGTGGGCATGCTCAGGGGCAGCAGAGTCCCAGGACCAGCTGCTAGTGCGCATGCTCAGGGGGCAGAGTCCCAGGACCAGCTGCTAGTGGGCATGCTCAGGGGCAGAGTCCCAAGACCAGCTGCTAGTGGGCATGCTCAGGGGGCAGAGTCCCAGGACCAGCTGCTAGTGGGCATGCTCAGGGGCAGAGTCCCAGAACCAGCTGCTAGTGGGCATGCTCAGAGGCTGCAGAGTCCCAGGACCAGCTGCTAGTGCGCATGCTCAGGGACAGAGTCCCAGGACCAGCTGCCAGTGCGCATGCTCAGGGGCGACACTCATTAACGGTTGAAGAGTCGGAATTACCGGCGGAAAGCGAGTTTTCTCAGCTGGACGGACGAGCGGAGAGGGACGGGGAAATAAATGACGAAAAAAACACAAACCTGGGAGTCCGAGGGTCCCGAGAAGCGAGTCAGACTTCCTCAGCGACACGTGACCGGGGCCCACGGCCTCAGTGATGTCACCGCCTCGTGGACACGTGACCCGGGCTCACTGCCTGATTGACTGGAGCTTCCGACCAATAGGGAGCGAGCGGGGCGGGCCTGGAGGAGCGAGCCGGCGGCGGGTCCTCCAACCAATTGGGGAGCCCGAGGGGCGGGACTAGCGCCGGCTGATTGTCTAATCCTTTGTTCAGGGCTCGGGGCCAGGGGAGGCTGTGGGCCTTTATTCCCCTTATTGGACACAAGGCTCTTTGTCTCACAGCACACTGGCTCAGGTTTTAATAGAGACTTTTTAAATTCATGAATAGGAGCAGATAAACTTCGTGCTTCTGTGGAACAAACTTTCTAATATTTGGGAGTAAAAGGACAAGTTTTTTTCCCTCTGGGGAATTTGTTATTAGTTTCAGGAAACAACAACAACCACTTGTATTTATAAAGTGCCTGTAATTTAGTGAAACGTCCCAAAGCTCTTAACAGGAGTATTAGAAAACAAAATTTGACACCGAGCCACATAAGATATTTGGGCAGATGACCAAAAGCTTGGTCAAAGAGGTAGGTTTTAAGGAGCATCTTAAAGAAGGAGAGAGAGGTAGAGAGATGGAGAGGTTTAGGGAAGGAATTCCAGAGCTCAGGGCCCAGGCAGCTGAAAGCACGGCCACCAATGGTGGAGCGATTAAAATCGGGGATGCTCAAGAGGCGAATTAGAGAAGCGCTAATATCTCGGAAGGTTGTAGGGGCTGAAATAAATTACAGGGATAGGGAGGGGCGAGGCCACGGAGGGATTTGAAAACAAAGATGAGAATTTTAAGGATGAGACACTTGAGGAAAAGCAGGGAGTGGGGAGAGTCAAGCCCTTATGGGACAGGTTCGCTAATTCTGTTCTGCAACAGTTACTGGGACAGACTGTATCTCCCCCTCTCCGCCACACAGGGATTTGTGGTAGTTAAAGGGACAGTAATTTTCCTTGTTCTGCGAGATTGTAATTAAAGGGTCACTACTCTGAGATGGTTGCGAACTTTTAGTGCCGCCAGCCTTTCTAAAACATCTTCCTGTCTTTGAGGATCTGTGTGAACTCGCTGGTGACTCAGCAGGTTGGATGAACTCTGAAACCTCTTTACACAGTCAGAACATTTAAAGGGTCTCTCAACAGTTCTGGGGCAGGAGGGATCTGGTTAACTGTGATCACAATATCAGTAGGTTTAAAGTAGTTATGGAAAGCGACAAAGAAAAATCAACGATGACAAGACCCAGCTGGAAGAGAGCCAATTTCAGTGATTTGAGAAGGGATCGAGCACAGGTGGACTGGAAACAAAGATTGTCCAGGAAAACAGTGAAAACAATGGCAGGCCTTCAAGGCTGAGATAGTTCGGGTACAAACCAAGCATATTCCCAAAAGGAGGAAAGATGGAGCATCCAAAGCTAGAGCTCCCTGGATGAGAAAGGATATCGAGGTTAGAATAAAACAGAACAAGGAGGTTTACAACAAATGTCAGGTACAGAATACAGTCAAAAACCAGGAGAATACAGAGAGTGCGGGGGGAAATTAAACAGGATATAAGGGCAAAGAGACAGTTTGAGAAAAGACTAGCAGGTAACATAAAAGAGAACCCAAAATATATGAAAAGTAAAAGGATAGTTAAAGGAATGGTGGGGCTGATTAGGGACCAAATAGGAGCTCATCATACGGAGGCAGAGGGTGTGGCTGAGGTACTGAATGAGTACTTAGCATCTGTCTTCACAAAAGATGATGAAGTTAATGTCGCAGTAGAGGAGGGGGGAGTAGAGAAATTGGATAAAAATGGATAGAAAGGAGGTGCTAAATAGGTTGTCATCACTCAAAGTTAACATGTCATCCGGTCCAGATGCGATGCATCCTAGATTGCTCAGGGAAGCTAGGGTGGAGATAGCAGAAGCTCTGACCACAATCTTTCAATCTCCCTCAGATATATGGGAGTGGTGCCAGAAGACTGGAGGATTGCAAATGTTACACCCTGTTTAAAAAAGGGGAGAGACATAAACCTGATAACTGCAGGCCAATCAGTCTAATGTCAGTGGTGGGTGAACGGCTAGAGACCATTGTCAAGGACAAAATTAATTCTCACTTGGAGAAGCATGGGTTAATAAGGGGCAGCCAGTATGGATTTGTTAAAGGTAAATCGTGTCTGACTAACCTGATTGAGTTCTTTGATGAAGTAACAGAGGGTTGATGAAGGTAGTGCAGTAGATGTTATATATATGGACTTTCAAAAGGCATTTGATAAAATACCACATAAGAGACTTACTCAGAAAATAGAAGCAGAGGGAATTAAAGGGCTGATGGTAATTTGGGTGTATAATTGGCTAAGGGAGAGGAGACAGTGAGTAGTGCTGAGGCATGTTTTTCAGACTGGAGGGAAGTATGCAGTGGGTTCTCCCAGGGGTCAGGATTAGGACCATTGCTTTTCTCGTTATATATAACTGACCTGGACTTGGGTATAGGTGTACAATTTCAAAGTTTACAGATGATACAAAACTTGGCAACGTAGTAAATAGTGAGCATAGTAGTAGCAGACTTCAGAAGGACAGAGACAGACTGTGAAATGAGCAGACACAAGGCAGATGAAATTAAATGAGGATAAGTGAGAAGTGATGCAGTTTGGGAGAAACAACAGGGAGAGGCCGTATAATCTAAATGGGACTATTTTGAGGGGGTGCAAGAGCAGAGGGACCTGGGGGTCCATATTCACAAATCTTTGAAAGAGCCACAGCAAGTTGGTGAGGCGGTTCAGAAAGCGTATGGGATACTTGGCTTTGTAAATAGGGCCACTGAATACAAACACAAGGAAGTTACACTAAACCTTTACAAATCACTAGTGAGGAACATAGGACAGCAGGAGGCCATTCAGCCCCTCGAGCCTGTTCCGCCATTCAATGAGATCATGGCTGATCTGTGATCTAACTCCATACACCCGCCTTCGGTCCATATCCCTTAATACCTTTGGTTAACAAAAACCTATCAATCTCAGATTTAAAATTAACAATTGATCTCGCATCAATTGCCGTTTGCGGAAGAGAGTTCCAAACTTCTACCACCCTTTGTGTGTAGAAGTGTTTCCTAATTTCACTCCTGAAAGGTCTGGCTCTAATTTTTAGACTATGCCCCCAGTCCTAGAATCCCCAACCAGCGGAAATAGTTTCTCTCTATCTACCCTATCTGTTCCCCTTAATAACCTGAAAACTTCGATCAGATCACACCTTAACCTTCTAAATTCCAGGGAATACAACCCTAATTTGTGTAATCTCTCCCCATAACTTAACCCTTGAAGCCCGGGTATCATTCTGGTAAACCTACGCTGCACTCCCTCCAAGGCCAATATATCCTTCCTAAGGTGTGGTGCCCAGAACTGCTCACAGTACTCCAGGTGTGGTCTAACCAGGGTTTTGTACAGCTGCAGGGTTTTGGCCTCAGCTGGAGTCTTGTGTATAGTTCTGGGCACCACACTTTAGGAAGGATGTCAAGGCCTTGGGGAGGGTACAGAGGAGGTTGACCAGGATGGTACCAGGGATGAGGGACTTCAGTTATGTGGAGAGATTGGAGAAGCTAGGATTGTTCCCCTTAGAGCAGAGAAGGTTAAGAGGAGACCTAATAGAGGTGTTCAAAATGATGAGGGGTTTTGATCGAGCAAGTAGGGAGAAACTGTTCACTCTGGCAAGTGGGTCGGTAACCAAAGGTCACAGATTTAAAATAGTTGCTAAAAGAACTAGAGGGGAATGAGGAGAATTGTTTTCACACAGAGGGTTGTTAAGATCTGGAACGCACCATCTGAAAGGATGCTGGAATCAGGTTCCACAGGAACTTTCAAACAGTAATTGGACATGTCCTTGAAGAGGACTAGTTTGCAGAGTTCTGGGGATAAAGCTGGGGTTTGGGACTAAATTGGTCAGCTCTTTCAAAGAGCCGGCACAGACACGATGGGCCGAATCACCTCCTTCTGTGCTGTTAGATTCTATGATCAGTGTGAAGACGCTGGTGACTCTTAAGGTTCTTCGAGCTTTTAAAACTCTTCCCACAGTCAGAACATTTAAAGGGTCTCTCGTCAGTGTGAACAAGCTGGTGTGACAGGAGGGTGGATGACTGAGTGAATCCCTTCCCACACACGGAGCAGATGAACGGTCTCGCCCCAGTGTGAACTCGCTGGTGTCCCTTCAGCTCCCCAGGGATTTTAAAGCTCTTCCCACAGTCAGAACAGTTAAACGGTCTCTCATCAGTGTGAACAAGCTGGTGTCTCAGCAGGGTGGATGACTGCAGGAATCCCTTCCCACACACGGAGCAGGTGAACAGCCTTTCTGCAGTGTGAATAAGCTGGTGTCCCTTCAGATCCCCGGGGCTTTTAAAATGCTTCCCACAGTCAGGACAGTTAAACGGCCTCTCATCAGTGTGAACAAGCTGGTGTGAAAGGAGGTTGGAGGACCGAACTAATCCCTTTCCACACACGGAGCAGGTGAACGGTCTCTCCCCAGTGTGTAGGAGCCAGTGTCCCTTCAGCTCCTGGGGGCTTTTAAAGCTCTTCCCCACAGTCAGAACATTTAAAGGATCTCTCGTCAGTGTGAACAAGCTGGTGTGTCTGCAGGTTGGATGGCTCACTGAATCCCTTCCCACACATGGAGCAGGTGAATGGCCTCTCCCCAGTGTGGAGGCGCTGGTGTCTCTGCAGGTTGGCTGTCTGAGTGAATCCCTTCCCACAATCGGAGCAGGTGAACGGCCTCTCCCCAGTGTGAACTGGCTGGTGTTGCTTGAGCTCCCGGGGGCTTTTAAAACTTTTCCCACAGTCAGGACAGTTAAAGGGTCACACATCAGTGTGAACAAGCTGGTGTTTCTTCAGATCCCCGGAGCTTTTAAAGCTCTTCCCACAGTCAGACATTGAAATGGTCTCTCATCAGTGTGAGCTCGCTGGTGTTGCTTCAGATGCCCGGGGCTTTTAAAGCTTTTCCCACAGTCAGAACACTGAAATGGTCTCTCCCCAGTGTGAACTTGCTGGTGTGTTTGCAGGTGGGATGAACAAACAAATCCCTTTCCACACACGGAGCAGGTGAACGGACTGTCCCTGGTGTGACTGCGCCGTTGAACTTCCAATGCAGACGGGGAACTAAATCCCTTCCCGCAGTCCCCACCTTTACCCGGTTTCTCCCCGGTGTGATGGTGCGCGTGTCTCACCAGGTCAGGCAATCGGCTGAATCCGTGTCCACACACCGAACACGTGTGCAGTTTGTTATCGCTGCGATCGCTGCTTTCTCCTTCCTTGTGCAAAGGCCGATGATATTCAGGTCTTGATGAATCGAGCGACTCTGTCAGATCTTGACGTGATGTTTGGTCTGAGCTTCCTGCCTGTAACTGCTCCACTTCTATAACCCTGTAAATTGAGATCAGAAAAAGATCGGAGGCAAACTGTTGTTTAATTTTCCCCTTTCCGAACCTAGGGGCAGTGAAGCTGATTTTCAGGCCCCAGCTGCTGCACAGGTTGGTTGAAAGGATCAGCAGTAATGGCGGCTGTAATACCCACAAGCCCCGGCACTCCAGAAAGCGCTCTGTTGACGCTGAGTCCCGCGCATGTGCTCATGGCCACCGCGCTCTCCCTCCTGCTCCACAATCGCCCATCCCGATCGGTCCGCAACGCACATGCTCAGCACACAAAACCCCGCGGTTGGAACATCGGGCGCGCATGCGGAGCCGCAACATCTGGTACGTGTGCGCAGCTCAGGTGGGGGCGAGGTGGTGTTTCGCCTCAGCCGCCAGGGAGGTGCACATGCACAGGATGACCCAACATTCTTCCTGTCAGCAATCACTCCCTCGTTTCTTTAACAAAAACAGAAACTGCTGGAAATACTCAGCAGGTCAGGCAGCATCTGTGGAGACAGAAACAGAATTAACATTTCAGGTCGACGACCTTTCGTCAGAACTGCTTGTTCTTTAGTGTCAGCCAGTGACTCAGTTGGTCGCACTCTCGCCTTTGAGTCAGAAAGTTGTGGGTTCATGTCCCACTCCAGAGACTTGAGCACAAAAATCCAGGCTGACACTCCAGTGCAGTGCTGAGGGAGTGCTGCACTGTCAGAGGTGATGTCTTTCGGATGAGACATTAAACTGAGGCCCTGTCTGCTCTCTCAGGTGGATGTAAAAGATCCCATGACACTATTTCGAGACAGACAGGCTTGCATTTATATAGTGCTTTCATGACCAGCAGATATCTTGAAGTGCTTTACAGCCAATGAGGTACTTTTGGAGTGTCGTCACTGTTGTAATGTGGGAAAGAGCAGGGGAATTATCCCCGGTGTCCTAGCCAATGTTTATCCCTCAATTAACATAACAAAAAGATAGATTATCTGGTCATTATCACATTGCTGTTTGTGGGAGCTTGCTGTGCGCTTATTGACTTCAGTGGTTCCTACACCAGAACCAGGGGTCACAGTCTAAAGATAAGGGGTAAGCCATTTAGGACAGAAATTAGGAGGAATTTCTTCACCCAGAGAGTGGTGAACCTGTGGAATTCTCTACCACAGAAGACTGTAGAGGCCAATTCATTAAATATATTCAAGAAGGAGTTGGATATATTTCTTAAGGCTAAAGGGATCAAGGGATATGGGGAGAAAGCAGGGACAGGGTACTGAGTTTGGATGATCAGCCATGATCGCATTGAATGGCGGAGCAGGCTCGAGGGGCCGAATGGCCTACTCCTTCTCCTATGTTTCTGTGTTTATATTACAACAGTGACTGCACTTCAAAAAGTACTTCATTGACTGTAAAGCGCTTTGGTTCATCCGGTGGTGGTGAAAGGCGCTATATAAATGCAAGTCTTTCTTCACTGGTCTCACCAGCGACCTCTTCTGGCTGATGGTTGATTGACAGGCGATAGTCTGCGCATGCGCACACGGTGCGGCGGTTTGGGCCGAGTCCGGCACAGTGACCCCTCCCGGTCACCAAAGGTAATAACCGCACATGCCCAGAGGACACCAAGCCCCCTCCCCCACTCGGCGCTGTGCCTGCGCACTCGGATCCGGAGTCGGCGCGGGGCGTTCCGGTGATGGCCTTGGTGTCGGTTACAGAGTCACGATCGGTGATGGGAAGTGAGTTTTCTCCGCTCCGATTGGGTGGAGAATCGCGCGGGGTGGGGGGAGGGGTGGATCGGGAGAGAATAAAGAGAAATAGAAAAACCTGAGAGTCCGCGAGGCCCCGGACCGAGCGGCGTCAGTTGGATGGAGCACGTGATCTCCTCGGGGACACGTGACCCGGGCCCACGGCCTGATTGACGGGAGCTTCCGACCAATAGGGAGCGAGCGGGGCGGGGCTGGAGGAGCGAGCCGGCGGCGGGTCCTCCAACCAATCGGGGAGCCTGAGGGGTGGGACTAGCACCGGCTGATTGTCTGATCCGCAGGGCAGCGAGTTTCTCCAGTCCCTTGTTCAGGGCCCGAGGCCAGGGGAGGCCGTGGGCCTTTATTCCCCTTATTGGACACAAGGCTCTTTGTCTCAGGCATAGGGTGGCATCTGTAGGGTTTCGCAAAATCCCCTCAGCCCCCGAAGATCAGGAAATATTAATCCACATCGTGGACAAAGACTTTGCATGATTTAAATTGTCTCTGGGTTGGACAATGTTTTAAAACGTGCCCAGAACCGCAAAAGGCCGCGTTAAGGAGCCCGTGAGCTAAGCAGCACTTGGACACCGGAATCAAAGGACTTTGTGAAAATTGCACACTTTAAGATAGTACATTTTATTTTAAAAAAAAGATGTACTCTTGAGTTTTGAACCTCATGGAAACAGAATTTTCAGCAGGAAAAAGGACAGACAGCCCATTAGCATTTGAATGGAGCCCGAGCTGTCAATCACCCTGTGGTATTGGGCGGGTCAGGTGACCTACAAGCTGTTTGTTTACACTGGGGAGTAGCCTGTTTGAATCTGCCAATCAAAGGCAGTTTGGGAAGCCCCTCCCTGCAGAGACAATCAATTTGTTTACAGAAACTGCTACAAGGATGTTTGCACAAGGAGTAACCACTTGAGACTGCAGTCTCAGTTGACCACAGGCAATGGGTTTCTGTTTACATAGTAATACAACTCCATTCAAACCCATCAGGATGAATGAAGACACATTCAAACCACTCCAAGCTTTATTCAAACCCATCCCAGACAAGTGGACGGTTTGGATCCCTTTTGTTTTAGCCCAGAAACTCCGGATTTGGGCGGGAACATTTTGGCCCCAAAATTGGGGTATATAAGAGATAGCTTCTCAAGAGCATCTCTCTCTCTCTCTGGCCTGTCTCCGTGTGTCTCTCTCTACAGCGTGGGAGTCTGTCTGAAGGAGTAAAACACCAGCAGTTTACTTTTAAAACACTGGGGTGTTTCTTTACTTTGGGACAGTGAAGATCTAAGTTCGTGAGGCACAGAGCTGGCATTGCAGTGGTGAGCATATATTTTTCTGGCCATCCACAAGGCAACTTAGGATAGGCATAGGGGTGGGGAGTAAAGTGGGATTTCGTTAGAATTGTCATTTTAGTCATTTTCCCTCGTTATGCCCGTTTTTCCTCCCCTATCTAAGCAATTTTACCATGATTACTTTGATCGTGTGGTGTAGTTTCTTAGTTTTAATAAAATTTGACTTTCTTGCACCCAGACCAGTTGTCCACTTTAATATATCATTAATTATAAGTTCCTCCAGTCAGGACTGGAAGGAGGGGTTTAGTGATTCGAAACTGCTGATTGGAATTGGTCATGGATAAAGGCAAAGGCTGCCTGACCAGGTAAATTACCGTAAACCAGGTAAAGGAAGGTAAATTACCGTAAACCGGGTAAAGGATGCCCCCTACACTCGCACTGAAACTTTCCGCCCTCCTTTACAGAGATGGCTGCCGTTAACTCGTGCCTGTAAGGGGAAGAAATCCCCGCAACTGCAAACACGGGATCTTCAGGTTATTATTCGGGGCTTGCCTCCTGCACGAGTTGTTTATGAAGTCTCCCCACCCACCTACCGGTCCATTACTCCCCTCCGTCGCGATTCTTACCCGCTGCACCATCGCGCTCCCGGCTTCAGCTCTTCTCCGTCCATCTCCAGTAATGATGTGGAGATGCCGGTGTTGGACTGGGGTGGACAAATGTAAGAAGTCACACAACACCAGGTTATAGTCCAACAGCTTTATCTGAAATCACAAGCTTTCGGAGCGCTGCTCCTTCGTCAGGTGACTTCACCTGACGAAGGAGCAGCGCTCCGAAAGCTTGTGATTTCAGATAAAGCTGTTGGACTATAACCTGGTGTTATGTGACTTCTTACACATCTCCAGTAATGCACTGCGCATGCTCAATAACCCGGCCCCTCCCGCGCCTGCGCGCTGGGTTCTTGTAGTCTGGGTGTGGCACATGGTCCACCGTGGGGAATGCTGGGTAAAAGCCCCCATTGAAAGACCAGATTAGTGAATGGAACATGGTTTACTGTGATCGGATTGAGGGCTGAACCATGTTCATTCTAGTAGTTATGGTCTGTTTCTGCTGATCTTAATAACCCCTGTATCTGCGCTGGAGATTAATATTCTGTATAAATAGTGAATAAATAAAGCTCGAGCAACAGCACCTCATATTTAGATTAGGCACTTTACAGCCTTCTGGACTCAACAGTGAGTTCAACAATTTCAAACTTTAACCTCTGCTCCCATTTTTCATGCTGTATGATTTTGCCATCCCCATTTGCAACATTTCCCAAGACTCGGTTTCACAGCCACATCTCTTTCCTCAGCAACTGTCTCCGGTTCTGACTTATTCCACGTGGATTCCAACTGAACTTCCACCCTTCATGTTTCAGATCCACCCAGGATATCTTTCCTGCCTCTTACCTTAGTAATATCTGTTACATCTCCAACTTTTTCCTGTTCTGATGAAGGGTTCCAGACCTGAAACGTTAACTCTGTTTCTCTCTCCACGGATGCTGCCTGTCTTGCTGAGTATTTCCAGCATTTTCTGTTGTTATTTCAGTGAATAAATAAGCTTTGTTTCAAACACACATTGTGTCAAATATTTGATTGTTCCATGATAAGAGAAGACGAATTGATGTTCTGTTCCAGACTGTTTAATTTTTGGGCCTTTTCTTACTTTGGATTATTTCCGTTCTCATCTTGTTCGCCTTCTAACACATCAAACCCCAAGCTTGCTCCGTTTGAGTACACAACTTGTGGGTGTCATAGAATGAACTGTAGTGTCTCACTTACACTCATCTGCCATCAACTGGTCCAGGCAGCGGACGGTCGAGGGGGTCATTCAGCTTGACTGCTTGCCTCTCTTCTGGTGGCCCTGGAGATGGAGCACATGGTGTCTGCCGGCATGCTTGAGGCCTTCCGCGACCTGTGGGCACTGCGGGGACTGGAGTGCATCATCACCCCGGCCAACACAATTTTAATTTAATTTGTTAAGTTTCATTTAATGGTTTTTTAAGTTACATTATTTTTTATTTAAGTGTGCATCAAAAGAGTAAACTCATCTGCACACCCCAGAGACTGGAGCGCATTATCTCCACAGGTAATGAAATGTAAATTAAATTATTAAGTTTCCTTTAATGTTTTAAGTTAAACTACAGATTATTTGTTAACTCAGCCACAATTCCTTTGAACCATAGCTTTATAGAACTGTCTTGCATAAGTTTTGAAATCTGTTATCATCTGTATCTGTATTACCCTTTGTGGATTCGATTTAGTAAAACTCCTCCACACGTACTGCACGTGATAATCTTTGAAAGGTTCTGATCTTTGTAATAGTAATTTCTGAGCTTGATGGTCTAGTTGATTTAATATCTTGTTACTAACATTCCTTGCACTATTTCTTTCATCGAGATAATTATTTAAAATACTTCCATTATCAGGTCTTTAGCTCCTCCATTGATCCCTGTCAATGATCCGTGGTTAGTGGCTGGGGTTAGGGTGTGGGCTTATGGGTTCGTGTTTTTGGCTCTTGGTTATTGGTCAGGATTGGGGTTAGTGGTTGGGGTTAGTGGTTATTGGTTAGGATTGGGGTTAGTGGTTGGGGCTAGTGGTTATTGGTTAGGATTGGGTTAGTGGTTGGGGCTAGTGGTTACTGGCTAGGATTGGGGTTAGTGGTTGGGGTTAGTGGTTATTGGTTAGGATTGGGGTTAGTGGTTGGGCTCGTGGTTATTGGTTAGGATTGGGGTTAGTGGTTGGGGCTAGTGGCTATTGGTTAGGATTGGGGTTAGTGGTTCGGGCTAGTGGTTATTCGTTAGGATTGGGGTTAGTGGTTGGGGCTAGTGGTTATTGGTTAGGATTGGGGTGAGCAGTTGGTGCCAGTGGTTATTGGTTAGGATTGGGTTTAGTGGTTGGGGCCAGTGGTTATTGGTTAGGATTGAGGTTAGTGGTTGGGGCTCGTGGTTATTGGTTAGGATTGGGGTCAGTGGTTGGGGCTCGTGGTTATTGGTTAGGATTGGGGTTAGTGGTTGGGGCTAGTGGTTATTGGTTAGGATCGGGGTTAGTGGTTGGGGCCAGTGGTTATTGGTTAGGATTGGGGTTAGTGGTTGGGGCTCGTGGTTATTGGTTAGGATTGGGGTTAGCAGTTGGGGCCAGTGGTTATTGGTTAGGATTGGGGTTAGTGGTTGGGGCTCGTGGTTATTGGTTAGGATTGGGGTTAGCAGTTGGGGCCAGTGGTTATTGGTTAGGATTGGGGTTAGTGGTTAGGGCCAGTGGTTATTGGTTAGGATTGGGGTTAGTGGTTGGGGCTCGTGGTTATTGGTTAGGATTGGGGTCAGTGGTTGGGGTTAGTGGTTATTGGTTTGGATTGGGGTTAGTGGTTGGGGCCAGTGGTTATTGGTTAGGATTGAGGTTAGTGGTTGGGGGTCGTGGTTATTGGTTAGGATTGGGGTCAGTGGTTGGGGTTAGTGGTTATTGGTTTGGATTGGGGTTAGTGGTTGGGGCCAGTGGTTATTGGTTAGGATTGAGGTTAGTGGTTGGGGCTCGTGGTTATTGGTTAGGATTGGGGTCAGTGGTTGGGGTTAGTGGTTATTGGTTTGGATTGGGGTTAGTGGCTGGGGCTCGTGGTTATTGGTTAGGATTGGGGCGAGTGGTTGGGGCTCGTGGTTATTGGTTAGGATTGGGGTTAGTGGTTGGGGCCAGTGGTTATTGGTTAGGATTGAGGTTAGTGGTTGGGGCTAGTGGTTATTGGTTAGGATTGGGGTCAGTGGTTGGGGTTAGTGGTTATTGGTTTGGATTGGGGTTAGTGGTTGGGGCTCATGGTTATTGGTTAGGATTGGGGCGAGTGGTTGGGGCTCGTGGTTATTGGTTAGGATCGGGGTTAGTGGTTGAGGCCGGTGGTTATTGGTTAGGATTGGGGTTAGTGGTTGGGGCTAGTGGTTATTGATTAGTATTGGGGTTAGTGGCTGGGGCCAGTGGTTATTGGTTAGGATTGGGGCGAGTGGTTGGGGCCAGTGGTTATTGGTTAGGATTGGGGTTAGTGGTTAGGGCCAGTGGTTATTGGTTAGGATTGGGGTTAGCTGTTGGGGCCAGTGGTTATTGGTTAGGATTGGGGTTAGTGGTTAGGGCCAGTGGTTATTGGTTAGGATTGGGTTTAGTGGTTGGGGCCAGTGGTTATTGGTTAGGATTGAGGTTAGTGGTTGGGGCTCGTGGTTATTGGTTAGGATTGGGGTCAGTGGTTGGGGTTAGTGGTTATTGGTTTGGATTGGGGTTAGTGGTTGGGGCTCGTGGTTATTGGTTAGGATTGGGGCGAGTGGTTGGGGCTCGTGGTTATTGGTTAGGATTGGGGTTAGTGGTTGGGGCCAGTGGTTATTGGTTAGGATTGGGGTTAGTGGTTGCGGCTAGTGGTTATTGGTTAGGATCGGGGTTAGTGGTTGGGGCCGGTGGTTATTGGTTAGGATTGGGGTTAGTGGTTGGGGCTAGTGGTTATTGATTAGTTTTGGGGTTAGTGGCTGGGGCCAGTGGTTATTGGTTAGGATTGGGGTTAGTGGTTGGGGCTAGTGGTTATTGGTTAGGATTGGGGTTAGTGGTTGGGGCCAGTGGTTATTGGTTAGGATTGGGGTTAGTGGTTGGGGCTAGTGGTTATTGGTTAGGATTGGGGTTAGTGGTTCGGGCCAGTGGTTATTGGTTAGGATTGGGGTTAGTGGTTGGGGCTAGTGGTTATTGGTTAGGATTGGGGTTAGTGGCTGGGGCCAGTGGTTATTGGTTAGGATTGGGGTTAGTGGTTGGGGCCAGTGGTTGTTGGTTGGATTGGGGTTAGTGGTTGGGGCCAGTGGTTATTGGTTAGGATTGGGGTTAGTGGTTGGGGCTGGTGGTTATTGGTTAGGATTGGGGTTAGTGGTTGGGGCTAGTGGTTATTGGTTAGGATTGGGGTTAGTGGTTGGGGCTAGTGGTTATTCGTTAGGATTGGGGTTAGTGGTTGGGGCCAGTGGTTATTGGTTAGGATTGGGGTTAGTGGTTGGGGCCAGTGGTTATTGGTTAGGATTGGGGTTAGTGGTTGGGGCTCGTGGTTATTGGTTAGGATTGGGGTTAGTGGTTGGGGCTAGTGGTTATTGGTTAGGATTGGGGTTAGTGGTTGGGGCTCGTGGTTATTGGTTAGGATTGGGGTTAGTGGTTGGGGCTAGTGGTTATTGGTTAGGATTGGGGTTCGTGGTTGGGGCCAGTGGTTATTGGTTAGGATTGGGGTTAGTGGTTGGGGCCAGTGGTTATTGGTTAGGATTGGGTTTAGTGGTTGGGGCCAGTGGTTATTGGTTAGGATTGGGGTTAGTGGTTGGGGCCAGTGGTTTTTGGTTAGGATTGGGGTTAGTGGTTGGGCTACTGGTTATTGGTTAGGATTGGGGTTAGTGGTTGGGGCTAGTAGTTATTGGTTAGGATTGGGGTTAGTGGTTGGGGCTAGTGGTTATTGGTTAGGATTGGGGTTAGTGGTTGGGCTACTGGTTATTGGTTAGGATTGGGGTTAGTGGTTGGGGCTAGTGGTTATTGGTTAGGATTGGGGTTAGTGGTTGGGGCCAGTGGTTATTGGTTAGGATTGGAGTTAGTGGTTGGGGCTAGTCGTTATTAGTTAGGATTGGGGTTAGTGGTTGGGGCTCGTGGTTATTGGTTAGGATTGGGGTTAGTGGTTGGGGCTAGTGGTTATTAGTTAGGATTGGGGTTAGTGGTTGGGGCTGGTGGTTATTGGTTAGGATTGGGGTTAGTGGTTGGGGCTCGTGGTTATTGGTTAGGATTGGGGTTAGTGGTTGGGGCCAGTGGTTATTGGTTAGGATTGGGGTTAGTGGTTGGGGCCAGTGGTTATTGGTTAGGATTGGATTAGTGTTTGGGGCTAGTGGTTGGGGTAGTCAATTGGAGGTTAGACTTAGGAGTTAGGGATTAGCGTTCGAAACCACTATTAACAACACCAGTGTCACTGGACACATTTTTTTTCATTTCATGTTTTTTAATCTCACACAGACGAGTCACAAAACAGCCTCATGAATTGTTCATTCATGGAACATTCTTTCTGGCTGGAGCTTGATTTTTCCCCTCCTTTCACATCTCTACATTTCTCACAGAAAAAGACATCAGGGACATTATTAATGAATGAATGAATGAAATTATTTTTTGTTATCTGTAGTTTACTTCTTGAACTCTGATTAATTACTTTGCTATTTATCAGTTATGAGCGTCTTTAAAAGCAGTTAGAATTTAATCACTTACCTCGTTTTCTTTTGACTTACACTTACTTGCACTAATAAATCTTTACTAAGTCAAGCTTAACACTGAACACTAAAGAGACTAAACACACAAAGGGATATCGATATTCTTACCGATATACTTATGTTAATTTGCTCTGCTGTGTGTTGATTATAACATCACTGTTTTCTGTGTCCTCCGGTGTGATTATTTATT
This sequence comes from Somniosus microcephalus, assembly GCF_052327205.1. NCBI lineage: Eukaryota > Metazoa > Chordata > Chondrichthyes > Squaliformes > Somniosidae > Somniosus > Somniosus microcephalus. The sequence continues at coordinate 70,571,137 of NC_140990.1, forward strand.
ATTTACTGTTGCTCCATGGTTTAAATTATTGAGCACCTCCTTCCCCCTCAGCATCCAATTCCCATTCTCACCAAATTCTCCTTACCACTCTGTTTAGCAAGCCACCCCGTTTAGTAGATTCTCCAGCTCTGTGCCACACCGCTCACCCTCCTCCTAGTCCCTCCTCCAAAGGTATCTCTGACCTCAGTTATTCCACTCACTTTTCCTCCGCATTCTTTAACTAAAATGGCAGTGGTTGTTACCCAGAACACCCCTCGCGCGCCAGACTAGGCCCTATCAATGCTGCAGGGGCCGGTGTGCGCAGGCGCAGGGAGGGCACGGTGCAGGGCGGGTCCCACGCATGCGCAGTGCCGCCAGTCGGGTAATGGCGGCGGAAGGTGGCGAGAAGATTCCGGAGTGGGGAGGAGGCGGCGGAGCGCAGGGTAGCAATAGAACCGGCGGGGAGGTTTTATAAACACTCGGGGTGGGTCTCATGCCCTGAACAAAAGCCTTCGGGCTGGGCGTTTGCCCCGAGCGGGGTGGCAGTTGCGGGGCTTTCTCCCGGTGACAGGCCCGGGGTAACGGCCGCTATCTTGAAACATACAAACATTGAAGATAGGAGCAGGAGCAGGCCATTCGGCCCCTCGAGCCTGCTCCGCCATTCAATGAGAGGCTCAGGGGGCAGCAGGGCGCATGCGCGGCCCCCTTTACCAGGAACCAGGAGGAGAGAATCTTGTCAATTTCTATCCTGGACTCACAGTGATGGCTTTTGTAAACTCCTTTTACAGGCTGTGAGAAGGGCAGCATTTACACACCGCAAAATCAAACCAAAAATCATATCAAGATCTGACAGAGTTGACAGGACCTGAATATCATCGGCCTTTGAATGTGGAAGGAGAAATGTTTGCCTGTTCCGTCTGTGGGAAAAGATTTCAAACATCAGTGTGACTGGTAAAGCACCGAGACACCCACACCCGAGTGAGAGTGTTCCAGTGCACTGACTGCGGAAAGAGCTTTAACCAGTTACACAGCCTGAAAAAACATTGCACCGTTCACAGCGGGGAGAAACCGTACACGTGTTCTGTGTGTGGACGAGGCTTCAACTGATCATCCAACCTGGAGAGACACAAGGACACCTGCACCATAGAGAAACCGTGGAAATGTGGGGACTGTGGGAAGGGATTCAATTAACTGTCCCAGCTGGAAACTGGGAAGAAGCTGTTCACCTGCTCCTTCTGTTGGAAGGGATTTACTCAATTGTCTAGCATGCTGACACGCCAGCAAGTGTGCAATAGGGAGAGGCCGTTCTCCTGCGCCGTGTGTGGGAAGGGATTCACTTGTTGATCCCACCTCACTGCACACCAACTTGATCACAGTGATGAGAGACCTTTTAAATGCTCTGACTGTGGGAACAGCTTTAAAACCTCTGAGGAGCTGATTGAACACCAGCGAGTTCACACTGACGAGAGACCGTTCTGTTGCTCTCACTGTGGGAAGAGGTTCCGGCAGTCATTCCATCTGGCTGAACACCAGCTCCTTCACACTCATGAGAGTCCATTCAGTTGCTCTCACTGTGGGGAGAGGTTCAGCCAGTCATTGCAACTCGCTGAACACCAGCAAGTTCACATCAAGGAGAGACCATTCAACTGCTCCATGTGTGGGAAGGGATTCACTCGTTTAGCCCACCTTTTGACACATGAGGACATTCACACTGGGGATTTGCCCGTCTACTGCTCTGTGTGTGGGAAGGGATTCACTCATTCAGTCCAACTTTTGACACACAAGCGAGTTCACACCGGGGAGAGACCGTTCACCTGCTCAGTGTGTGGGAAGGGATTCACTTGTTCATCGAACCTCACTGCGCACCAGCGAGTACACACTGGGGAGAGGCCGTTCACCTGCTCTGTGTGTGGGAAGAGATTCGCCAATTCATCCCACCGACTGAGCCACCAGCAAGTTCACACTGGGGAGAGCCCGTTCACCTGCTCCGTGTGTGGGAAGGGATACACTCAGTCATCCCACCTGCTGAAACATCGGCGAGTTCACACGTTACTGCAGAAGTTGGATTCTGCTGTTATTGCTGCTGTTAATCACATCCAGGACTGAACCATGTTCATTCTGACATTTGGGGTTTGTTTCTGTTGATGTTAATGAATCCTATAACTGGGCTGGAGATTAATATTCTGGATCAATGCAAAATAAATCAGCTTTGTTTTAAATACATGGGTGGGGGGGGGGGGGAGAAATTCCCCTCCTTTGCGTCTCCCGTGGCCAAATTCCCTGAGAGGTTAGCAGCAGTGCTACGGGGTTGTGCACCAATCTCGTGCACTGGGAGATCGTGACATCATCTCTGGACGCATTGCCCTTCGCCCCCTGCAGCAGCGCCGGCTGATGGCAGTGACTGCTGCAGGGGACGCGAGCAGGGCCGCTGCGGGGGGCGAGTTAAAGGTGAGGTGGCCAGCCACTGGGGGGGGAGGGGGCACGAGTTAAAGGTGAGGTGGCCGGCCACTGGGGGGCCGTGAGTTAAAGGTGAGGTGGCCAGCCGCTAGCGGGGAGAGGGGCGTGAGTTAAAGGTGAGGTGGCCGGCCGCTAGTGGGGGGGGGGGCGTGAGTTAAAGGTGAGGTGGCTGGCCGCTGGGGGGGGTGGGGGGGCGTAAGTTAAAGGTGAGGTGGCCGGCCGCTGGGGCGGCGCGAGTTAAAGGTGAGGTGGCCGGCCGCTGGGGGGGGGGGCGCGAGTTAAAGGTGAGGAGGCAGGCCGCGGGGGGGGGCGCGAGTTAAGGTGAGGTGGCCGGCCACTGGGAGGAGGGGGCGAGTTAAAGGTGAGGTGGCCGACCGCTGGGGGGGGGGGGCGCGAGTTAAAGGTGAGATGGCCGGCAGCTAGTGGGGGGGGGCGCGAGTTAAAGGTGAGGTGGCCGACCACTGCGGGGGGGGGCGCGAGTTAAAGGTGAGGTGGCCGACCGCTGGGGGGGGGGCGCGAGTTAAAGGCGAGGTGGCCAGCCGCTGGGGGGGGGCACGAGTTAAAGGTGAGGTGGCCGGCCGTTAGGGGGGGCTCACGAGTTAAAGGCGAGGTGGCCGACCGCTGGGGGGGGGGGGCGCGAGTTAACGGTGAGGTGGCCAGCCGCTGGGGGAGGGGGCGCGAGTTAAAGGTGAGGTGGCCGACCGCTGGGGGGCGCGAGTTAAAGGTGAGGTGGCCGGCCGCTAGTGGGGGGGGACACGAGTTAAAGGTGACGTGGCCGGCCGCTAGGGGGGGCGCGAGTTAAAGGTGAGGTGGCCGGCCGCTAGTGGGGGGGGACACGAGTTAAAGGTGAGGTGACCGACCGCTAAGGGGGGGGGGGGCAGTTAAAGTTGAGGTGACCGACCGCTGGCGTGGGGGGCGATTTAAAGGTGAGGTGGCCGGCCGCTGGGGGAGGGGCGCGAGTTAAAGGTGAGGTGGCCGGCCGCTGGGGGGCGCGAGTTAAAGGTGAGGTGGCCAGCCGCTGGGGGGGGGGGGGCAAGTTAAAGATGAGGTGACTGACCGCTGGGGGGGCGCGAGTTAAAGGTGAGGTGGCCGACCGCTGCGGGGGGGCGCGAGTTAAAGGTGAGGTGGCCGACCGCTGCGGGGGGGGGCGCGAGTTAAAGGTGTGGTGGCCGTCTGCTGGGGGCGGGGGGTAAGTTAAAGGTGAGGTGGCCGGCCGCTGGGCGGGCGCGAGTTAAAGGTGAGGTGGCCGACCGCTGGGGGGGGGGGCGCGAGTTAAAGGTGAGGTGGCCGGCCGCTGGGGGGGGGGCGCGAGTTAAAGGTGAGGTGGCCGGCCGCTGGGGGGGGGCGTGAGTTAAAGGTGAGGTGGCCGACCGCTGGGGTGGGGGGGGCGCGAGTTAAAGGTGAGCTGGCCGACCGCTGGGGGGGGTGTGAGTTAAAGGTGAGGTGGCCGACCGCTGGGGTGGGGGGCGCGAGTTAAAGGTGAGGTGGCCGACCACTGCGGTGGGGGGGGGGCGTAAGTTAAAGGTGAGGTGGCCGGCCGCGAGGGGAGGGGGCGCGAGTTAAAGGTGAGGTGGCCGGCCGCTGGGGGTGGGCGCGAGTTAAAGGTGAGGTGGCCGGCCGCTAGGGGGGGTGCGAGTTAAAGGTGAGGTGGCCGGCCGCTGGGTCGGGGGGCGCGAGTTAAAGGTGAGGTGGCCGGCCGCTAGGGGAGGGGGCGCGAGTTAAAGGTGAGGTGGCCGACCGCTGGGTGGGGGGGGGGGGCGCGAGTTAAAGGTGAGGTGGCCGGCCGCTGGGGGGGGTGCGAGTTAAAGGTGAGGTGGCCGGCCGCTGGTTCGGGGGCGCGAGTTAAAGGTGAGGTGTCCGGCCGCTAGGGGAGGGGGCGCGAGTTAAAGGTGAGGTGGCCGACCGCTGGGTGGGGGGGGGGGCACGAGTTAAAGGTGAGGTGGCCAGCCGCTAGGTGGGGGGCGCGAGTTAAAGGTGAGGTGGCCGGCCGCTAGGCGGGGGGGCGAGTTAAAGGTGAGGTGGCCGGCCGCTGGGGGGGCACGGGTTAAAGGTGAGGTGGCCGACCGCTGCGGGGGCGTGAGTTAAAGGTGAGGTGGCCAACCACTGCGGTGGGGGGGGGGGCGTAAGTTAAAGGTGAGGTGGCCGGCCGCTAGAGGAGGGGGGCGCGAGTTAAAGGTGAGGTGGCCGGCCGCTGGGGGGGGCGGGAGTTAAAGGTGAGGTGGCCAGCCGCTGGGTCGGGGGGCACGAGTTAAAGGTGAGGTGGCCGGCCGCTAGGGGAGGGGGCGCGAGTTAAAGGTGAGGTGGCCGACCGCTGGGTGGTGGGGGCGCGAGTTAAAGGTGAGGTGGCCAGCCGCTAGGCGGGGGGGGGCGAGTTAAAGGTGAGGTGGCCGGCCACTAGCGGGGGCGCGAGTTAAAGGTGAGGTGGCCGGCCGCTGGGGGGGGGCGTGAGTTAAAGGTGAGGTGGCCGACCGCTGGGGTGGGGGGGGGCGCGAGTTAAAGGTGAGCTGGCCGACCGCTGGGGGGGGTGTGAGTTAAAGGTGAGGTGGCCGAGCGCTGGGGTGGGGGGCGCGAGTTAAAGGTGAGGTGGCCGACCACTGCGGTGGGGGGGGGGCGTAAGTTAAAGGTGAGGTGGCCGGCCGCGAGGGGAGGGGGCGCGAGTTAAAGGTGAGGTGGCCGGCCGCTGGGGGTGGGCGCGAGTTAAAGGTGAGGTGGCCGGCCGCTAGGGGGGGTGCGAGTTAAAGGTGAGGTGGCCAGCCGCTGGGTCGGGGGGCGCGAGTTAAAGGTGAGGTGTCCGGCCGCTAGGGGAGGGGGCGCGAGTTAAAGGTGAGGTGGCCGGCCGCTAGGGGAGGGGGCGCGAGTTAAAGGTGAGGTGGCCGACCGCTGGGTGGGTGGGGGGGGGCGCGAGTTAAAGGTGAGGTGGCCAGCCGCTAGGCGGGGGGGCGAGTTAAAGGTGAGGTGGCCGACCACTGTGGGGGCGCGAGTTAAAGGTGAGGTGGCCGGCCGCTAGTCGGGGGGGCGAGTTAAAGGTGAGGTGGCCGACCACTGGGGGGGCGCGAGTTAAAGGTCAGGTGGCCGGCCGCTAGGCGGGGGGGCGAGTTAAAGGTGAGGTGGCCGACCACTGGGGGGGCGCGAGTTAAACTTGAGGTTGCCGGCCGCTGGCGGGGGGGGGCACGAGTTAAAGGTGAGGTGACCGACTGCTAAGGGGGGGGGGGCGCGAGTTAAAAGTGAGGTGGCCGACCACTGCGAGGGGGGTGCGCGAGTTAAAGGTGAGGTGGCAGACCGCTGGGGGGGGGCACGAGTTAAAGGTGAGGTGGCCGGCCGTTAGGGGGGGGCTCGCGAGTTAAAGGTGAGGTGACCGGCCGCTGGGGGGGAGGGGCGCGAATTAAAGGTGAGGTGGCCAGCCGCTGGGGGGGGGCGCGAGTTAACGGTGAGGTGGCCAGCCGCTGGGGGAGGGGGCGCGAGTTAAAGGTGAGGTGGCCGACAGCTGGGGGGGAGGGGTGCGAGTTAAAGGTGAGGTGGCCGGCCGCTGGGGGGGCACGAGTTAACGGTGAGGTGGCCAGCCGCTAGGGGGGGGTGCGCGAATTAAAAGTGAGGTGGCCGGCCGCTGGGGCGGCGCGTAAGTTAAAGTTGAGGTGGCCGGCCGCTGTGGGGGGGGTGAGTTAAAGGTGAGGTGGCCGGCTGCTGCGGCGGAGGGGGAGCTAAGTTAAAGGTGAGGTGGCCGGCCGCTGGAGGGGGGCGCGAGTTAAAGGTGAGGTGGCCGGCCGCTAGGGGGGGCGCGAGTTAAAGGTGAGGTGGCCGGCCGCTAGTGAGGGGGGGACACGAGTTAAAGGTGAGGTGACCGACCGCTAAGGGGGGGGGGCAGTTAAAGTTGAGGTGACCGACCGCTGGCGGGGGGGGGGCGATTTAAAGGTGAGGTGGCCGGCCGCTGGGGGGGGGCGTAAGTTAAAGGTGAGGTGGCCGACTGCTGCGGGGGGGGGGGCACGAGTTAAAGGTGAGGTGGCCGTCTGCTGGGGGCGGGGGGTAAGTTAAAGGTGAGGTGGCCGGCCGCTGGGGGGGCACGAGTTAAAGGTGAGGTGGCCGACCGCTGGGGTGGGGGCGCGAGCTAAAGGTGAGGTGGCCGGCCACTGGGGGATGGCGCGAGTTAAAGGTGAGGTGGCCGGCCACTGGGGGGGGCGCGAGTTAAAGGTGAGGTGGCCGGCCGCTGGGGGCGGGGGGTAAGTTAAAGGTGAGGTGGCCGACCGCTGGGGGGGGCGCGAGTTAAAGATGAGGTGACCGGCCACTGCGGGGGGGCATAAGTTAAAGGTGAGGTGGCCGGCCGCTGGGGTGGGGGGGGGCGCGAGTTCAAGGTGAGGTGGCCGACCGCTGGGGTGGGGGGCGCGAGTTAAAGGTGAGGTGGCCGACCACTGCGGTTGGGGGGGGGCGTAAGTTAAAGGTGAGGTGGCCAGCCGCTAGGGGAGGGGGCGCGAGTTAAAGGTGAGGTGGCCAGCCGCTGGGGGGGGCGCTAGCTAAAGGTGTGGTGGCCGGCCGCTGCGGGGGGGAAACGCGAGTTAAAGGTGAGGTGGCCGGCCGCTGGGGGGGGTGCGAGTTAAAGGTGAGGTGGCCGGCTGCTGGGTCGGGGGCGCGAGTTAAAGGTGAGGTGGTCGGCCGCTAGGGGAGGGGGCGCGAGTTAAAGGTGAGGTGGCCGACCGCTGGGTGGGGGGGGGCACGAGTTAAAGGTGAGGTGGCCAGCCGCTAGGTGGGGGGCGCGAGTTAAAGGTGAGGTGGCTGGCCGCTAGGCGGGGGGGCGAGTTAAAGGTGAGGTGGCCGGCCGCTGGGGGGGCACGGGTTAAAGGTGAGGTGGCCGACCGCTGCGGGGGCGTGAGTTAAAGGTGAGGTGGCCAACCACTGCGGTGGGGGGGGGGGGGCGTAAGTTAAAGGTGAGGTGGCCGGCCGCTAGAGGAGGGGGCGCGAGTTAAAGGTGAGGTGGCCGGCCGCTGGGGGGGGCGCGAGTTAAAGGTGAGGTGGCCAGCCGCTGGGTCGGGGGGCACGAGTTAAAGGTGAGGTGGCCGGCCGCTAGGGGAGGGGGCGCGAGTTAAAGGTGAGGTTGCCGACCGCTGGGTGGTGGGGGCGCGAGTTAAAGGTGAGGTGGCCGGCCGCTGGGGGGGGGGCGAGTTAAAGGTGAGGTGGCCGGCCACTAGCGGGGGCGCGAGTTAAAGGTGAGGTGGCCGGCCGATAGGCGGGGGGCGAGTTAAAGTTGAGGCGGCCGACCACTGGGGGGGCGCGAGTTAAAGGTGAGGTGGCCGGCCGCTGGGGGGGTGCGAGTTAAAGGTGAGGTGGCCGACCGCTGTGGCGGCATGAGTTAAAGGTGAGGTGGCCGGCCGCTGGGGTGGGGGGGGGCGCTTGGTAAAGGTGAGGGGGCCGGCCGCTGCGGGGGCACGAGTTAAAGGTGAGGTTGTAGTGTATGTGCCTTTAAGAGCCCCAGGTGTGCTGTAATGCCGGTAATGGCCACTCGGGCTATATAAGCCTGTATATTGTGTATATCCATTAGAACCCCCCCCCAGGCCTTGCTTAGTAAACACCTATGAACCAACTCCTGTCTTCAGTGTCTTTATCAACACACGGACACTACAGTGGCGATGAAGTGGAAACGGACTTACCTGCAATTCGGCAGCACCTCAGGGCATCGATTCCTCGGGCATCCAGAAGACTCAAGAAAGTGAGAGAAGCTGTGGTTTCACCAGCTGGCCAAGCTGGTGGCAGGTACTGCGCTAATCCTTCCTGGGCATCAGGCTGGTGCTCCAGCGGCTAGCTCTACAGCTGAGACAGGCAGCGAAATTGGAGGCAAGCAATAACGGACTGGGAGGGAGCACTCGGGAGACGGCCGGCGCTGCAAGCAGGTCAGCGTTCAGACCTGGAGAGAAAGTCCGGCGGGAACGAGTCTCCAACTGTAAATACATTTTTAAAAAAAGAACGGAAACCGCGGAAACAGCGTTGTCATCGGCAGCAGCGGCGGGAAAGTGCGGGAAGCGCCATATCTTTGCTACAGAAAAGAAAGAAAAGCGCGGGAAGCGCCATATCTTTTCTGAAATGCCTAAGTCTGGCAATAATGATGCTTTTGATAGCGAAATAGAGGATTGGACCACATACGTGGAAAGAGTAGAGGTATATTGCACTGCAAATGGAATAGAAGATGAAAAAAAAGCTTCAGTACTGCTGAACCTAATGGGCGCAAAGGCATACGGGCTGTTACGAAATTTAATCACTCCAGCCAAACCAAAGGACAAGAATTTTAAAGAAATTGTTGATACCCTGCAGGAGCACTTAAACCCAACACCGCTGCTGATAGCGGAACGATTCAAATTCTTCAAGAGAAATCAACACAAGAATGAAAGTAACGCTGATTACCTAACCGAATTAAGAAAGCTATCAAAGTACTGCCAATTCGGGGCAGGACTAGCAGATTATCTTTGAGACAAATTCGTCTGCGGTCTCTTAAGTGAAGGAACACAAAAAAGGCTGCTTTCTGAAAAAGATTTAGCATTGGACAAAGCTTTCAGTATGGCTGTATCATACGAAGCAGCAGCAAGAGGAGCTGCAGAGATACAACAAAAGACACAGGACTTCAGCACCCATGAAATGACACAGGGTTTCGAAAGATGTTATCACTGCGGCAGATCCACCCATAACCAGAGGGACTGCTGGTTCAAGGACAAAGCATGCAGGCAATGCGGAAAGATTGGACACATTGCACGGGTATGCCGATTTGGACAAAATAAATCCACAGACAGAAAAAAAAAAATCAATAAAGGAAATTACAGGAAGGTACAAATGATGACGGACAGTAGCTCCGAAGACCAGAAGAGCGATAGCGACTCCGAAAACAAGAGACTAAGCTGTCTCAAATTACATAATGTACTTGCCAAAGATGATTACCAAACCATTTGGGTTACCCTCACGATAGCAGGGTCCCCAGTTAAAATGGAGCTAGATACAGGATCAGCTCTAACCGTAATAAATCGACAGGATTACGAGAGGCTATTTTCGCATATACCTCTAAAAGACACATCCATTATCTTAAAAACATATACGGGGCAGAAAGTATACCCCAAAGGAAAAATAAGGGTGCCTGTTGTATACAACGGCAAAGAAATACAAAAGTTGTATTTATACATTCTATAAGATGGTGGTCCACCGTTGTTGGGACGTGAATGGATCAGAAAGATACGTTTAGACTGGCACTCCATTCAGGCACTGACGGTGACCAGTAAGAAAAAAAACAATGATGACATCATACCTGAACGATTGAAAGACATCTTGGCCAACGCCAAAGAAGTGTTTCAAGAGAAACTAGGAACCTTGAAAGGCATCACCACCTCAATAAAAGTGGAAGATGCAGCAATTCCCAAATTTTTTAAGGCAAGACCGGTGCCATACGCAATTCGTCCAGCAGTCGAGGCAGAGCTGGAGAATTTGGAAAAGACAGGCGTATTATCCAAAATAGATTGGAGCGAGTGGGCAACACCCATCGTTCCAGTCATGAAAAAAGCATTGAATAATGATAAATCTGAAGAACAGAGAAAAATTCGCATCTGTGGAGACTTCAAGGTGACTGTAAACCCGGTCCTTCACACAGTACAGTATCCTCTTCCGAGGATAGAAGATATTTTTGCCTCACTATCCGGAGGGAAACGTTTCACCAAAATTGACTTGGCACAGGCATATCTACAGATGGAGGTTGAGGAGGCCTCTAAAAAGTATCTCACGATAAACACACACAAAGGCCTGTACCAGTACAATCAACTGGTTTTTGGAGTAGCATCAGCTCCAGCTATCTGGCAAAGAGCTATGGAGCAAGTCCTGCAAGGGATTCCGGGGACTCAATGCTACCTAGACGACATCCTTGTAACAGGAGAAAACGACAAACGAGCACCTTGCCAATTTGGAGCAGGTGCTCACGAGGCTGAGAGAACGCGGCCTACGAGCAAATCGCCCCAAGTGCGAATTTTTCCAAAATCAAATATCATATTGTGGCCACATAATTAATAAGGAAGGGTTGCATAAGTCACCTGAAAAAAATTGAAGCGGTCATAAAAGCCCCAGCACCTGAAAATGTTTCACAATTAAGGTCATTCCTGGGATTAATAAATTACTATCATAAATTTTTACCGAACTTATCAACTCCTCTACATCCTCTTAATGAACTTCTACAAACAGGAGTGATTTGGAAATGGAATGAAGACTGTAAACGTGCCTTCCATAAATGCAAAGACTTAATCACATCCGAAGAAGTTTTGGCTCATTACAACCCATCACTGCCAATCAGACTGGCGTGCGATGCATCCCCTTGCAGCATAGGAGCAGTATTATCCCATAAATTCCCTGATGGCTCAGAACGGCTGATAGCTTTTGCGTCATGCTCATTAAACTCAGCTGAGCGTAACTATGCCCAAATCGACAGGGAAGCACTCAGCCTGGTATGGGGAGTGAAGAAATTCAACCATTACCTACACGGACAAAAATTTACCTTGTTGACTGACCATCAACCCCTCATCTCCATATTCAACCCTAAAAGGGTGTTCCCATTATGACAGCGCAAAGGCTACAGAGGTGGTCCCTTTTTCTAGGGGCACACCAATACAACATAGAATACAAGGGATCAAAACAGCATGGGAATGCTGACGGTTTATCGCGCCTACCGTTGCCAACGGTAGAAGAGGCACCTACAGTAGACCCAGTGGAGATGTTCCACTCTACCATAGTGGAATGTCTACCAGTAACAAATTCTACCATTGAAAGGGAGACGAGAAATGACCAACTCTCTCACGGGTCTACGATTTAACAGTGAAGGGATGGCCAGCACATGGCGAACCACTGTTGCCAGCATTCTCACAAAGAAGAGAACAGCTGTCAGTGTGCCGAGGAACCTTGATGTGTGGATCCAGAGTGATGATTCCACCCAAACTCCAGGATAAAGCGCTAAAGGAGCTTCACGAGGGGCATCTGGGTGGAGTGAAAATGAAAAACCTAGCTAGGGCATTTGTATGGTGGCCAGGTATCGATGGAGACATCGAAGAAATTACCAAGAGCTGCCTAGGATGCCAGAAGGTCCAAAACGCTCCACCACAAGCCCCTCTACATCCATGGGAGTGGCCCTCATCTCCCTGGCAAAGGGTGCACATCGACTTTGCTGGTCCATTTATGGACTCAATGTTCTTAATCGCGGTTGATGCACACTCCAAGTGGCCGGAGGTAATAAAGATGTCCTCCACCACCACGGAAAAAACCATCACAGTATTAAGGACCATATTTGCCAGGAATGGGCTGCCGGAACAGATATGTTCTGATAATGGACCGCAATTTGTGTCCGAAGAATTCAGGAAGTTCTCAAAAAAACAATGGGGTTAAGCACTACACGTCCGCCCCATACCATCCCGCCACCAATGGATTGGCTGAAAGGTTTGTCCAGACCTTCAAGAAGGCCATAAAGGCCATGGGTAATGAAGAGATAAAACTTCAGCACAAGGTGGATAACTTCTTATTCGCATACAGGAATGCAACACATATGGTTACCAACCAAACTCCCGCCATGATGTTCTTCAATAGAAACCTAAGATGCCGGCTGGATTGGTCAAACCCAACATCAGAAGGGACATGGAGAACCGGCAGTTTCAAGGCATGAATGAAAGGCCAACTAGAACCTTCCAGATAGGTCAACAAGTTTTGGCCCGGGACTACCGTACGAGAAATGGCAGCCTGGAACTATCTGCACACGACTAGGACCACTGATGTATACCGTGGACATCGGAGAAAGCATAATAAGGCACCATGCTGACCAAATCATAGAGTCATCCGAAAAGGGACAACCTACACCACAACTCTATACGTCTAACGATGAAGTAGAGATACCCATATCTACCTCCGATCCGGTGATACTGGAACCCGATGAACCCGACACTGGCATTCAAGCCAAATCAGCCTTGCCAAAAGAACCTACTACACCACCAGAAACTACTACACCCCCGAGGCGTTATCCGGACTGAGTCAGGAAGCCTCCTGAGAGACTGACTTATAATTAATTAACTACAGCAATATATATATTATTTTTCTTATAACATGTAATTAATAATTACTTAAAATATGTACTGGTTAGCTAAAAGGGGAGGAATTGTAGTGTATGTGCCTTTAAGAGCCCCAGGTGTGCTGTAATGCCGGTAATGGCCACTCGGGCTATATAAGCCTGTATATTGTGTATATCCGTTAGAACCCCCCACCAGACTTTGCTTAGTAAACACCTATGAACCAACTCCTGTCTTCAGTGTCTTTATCAACACACGGACACTACAGAGGTGGCCGGACGCTGGGGGGGTACGAGTTAAAGGTGAGGTGGCCGGCCACTAGCGGGGGGTGCGAGTTAAAGGTGAGGTGGCAGATCACTGGGGGGGGCGCGAGTTAAAGGTGAGGTGGCCGGCCGCTAGGGCGGGGCGCGAGTTAAAGGTGAGGTGGCCGACCGCTGGTGGGGGCGCGAGTTAAAGGTGAGGTGGCTGGCAGCTAGGGGGGCGCGCGAGTTAAAGGTGAGGTGGCCGGCCACTGCGGGGAGGCGCGAGTTAAAGGTGAGGTGGCCGGCCGCTGGGTCGGGGGGCGCGAGTTAAAGGTGAGGTGGCCGGCCACTGCGGGGAGGCGCGAGTTAAAGGTGAGGTGGCCGGCCGCTGGGTCGGGGGGCGCGAGTGAAAGGTGAGGTGGCCGGCCGCTAGGGGAGGGGGGCGCGAGTTAAAGGTGAGGTGGCCGACCGCTGGGTGGGTGGCGGCGTGAGTTAAAGGTGAGGTGGCCAGCCGCTGGGGTGGGGGGGGCGCGAGTTAAAGGTGAGGTGGCCGTCCGCTAGGCTGGGGGCGAGTTAAAGGTGAGGTGGCCGACCAGTGGGGGGGCGCGAGTTAAAGGTGAGGTGGCTGACCGCTGCGGGGGCATGAGTTAAAGGTGAGGTGGCCGGCCGCTGGGGGGGCATGAGTTAAAGGTGAGGTGGCCGGCCGCTGGGGGGGCATGAGTTAAAGGTGAGGTGGCCGGCCGCTGGGGGGGCATGAGTTAAAGGTGAGGTGGCCGGCCGCTGGGGGGGCATGAGTTAAAGGTGAGGTGGCCGGCCGCTGGGGGGGGGGGCGCGAGTTAATGGTGAGGTGGCCGGCCGCTGGGGGGGGGGGCGCATGTTAAAGGTGAGAGGCCGGCCGCTGGGGGGGCACGAGTTAAAGGTGAGGTGGTCGGACGCTGTGGGGGGGCTGCGAGTTAAAGGTGAGGTGGCCGTCCGCTAGGGGGGGGCGCGAGTTAACGGTGAGGTGGCCGGCTGCTGGGGGGGGGGGGGCGGGCGAGTTAAAGGTGAGGTGGCCAGCCGCTGGCCGGGGGGGGGGGGCGCGAGTTAAAGGTGAGGTGGCCGGCCGCTAGAGGGGGGGGCGAGTTATAGGTGAGGTGGCTGACCACTGGGGGGGCACGAGTTAATGGTGAGGTGGCCGGCCGCTAGGGGGGGGTCGCGAGTTAAAGGTGAGGTGACCGACCGCTGGGGGAGGGGGCGAGTTAAAGGTGAGGTTGCCGACCGCTGTGGGGGCGCGAGTTTAAGGTGAGGTGGCCGGCCGCTGGGGGGGCGCAAGTTAAAGGTGAGGTGACCGACCGCTGGGGGAGGGGGCGAGTTAAAGGTGAGGTGGCCGACCGCTAGTGGGGGGGGCGCGAGTTAAAGGTGAGGTGGCCGGCCGCTGGGGGGGCGCGAGTTAAAGGTGAGGTGACCGACCGCTGGGGGAGGGGGCGAGTTAAAGGTGAGGTGGCCAACTGCTAGGGGGGCCGCCCTGAAAATAAGTCGCATTTTTTAAAAACTTTTTTTTTGCGCCTCCGGATGTGGGGTCCGTGCTGCGATCGGTCAGCCTGGCTCTCTGCTCGAGTGCCAGGCTGATCGCTCGGCACCCCACCACTGTGGTCCAGGTAAGTTTAAGAAAATCTGTGGAGTTCGCAGCGTGGGGCCGTTCCCTTTAATTCAGGGAACAGCCCCTGCAAGGCGGCAGTGCCACGCTTGGCCACTGGTGGCGCTGCTGAGCACATCGCCCCGGGTCATTAACTTCCCTCCTCCTGCGCCCCAAGGAGGATGTGCAGAGCTTGGTTTACCGCTCCACTTCCCTCTTGGAGCAAAAAATGGGAATTTCAGAGAGGCTGGAAGAGGTTAGCGCCTGGCACTAACTTTTCCAGCTTTTCTGATTTAGCGCCCCAAACAGGGCTTGAGGGAAATTTCTCCCCCGCAGTGTAAGAACATAAGATAACATAATAATTAGAGCAGGAGTGGCCATTCGGCCCTCGAGCCGGCTCCACCATTCAATAACATCATGGCTGATCATCGACCTCAACTCCACGTTCCCGCCTGATCTCCATATCCCTTGATTCCACTAGAGTCCAACAATCTATCGATCTCAGCCTTGAATATACTCAAAGACTCAGCATTCACAGCCCTCTGGGGCAGAGAATTCCAAAGATTCACAACCCTCTGAATGAAGAAATTCCTCCTCATCTCAGTCTTAAATGGCCGACCCCTTATCCTCAGACTGTGACCCCTGGTTCTAGACTCTCCAGCTGAGGGAAACATCCTCTCAGCTTCTACCCTGTCAATCCCCTTCAGAATGTTTTAATGAGATCACCTCTCATTCTTCTAAACTCCAGAGAGTATCGGCCCATTCTACACAATCTCTCATCATAGGACAGCCCTCTCATCCCAGGAATCAATCTAGTGAACCTACGTTGCACCGTCTCCAAGGTAAGTATATCCTTCCTTAGATAAGGAGACCAAAACTGTGCCCAGTACTCCAGGTGTGGTCTCACCAAGGCCCTGTACAATTGTAGCAAGACCTCCTTACTCTTATACTCCAACCCCCTTGCAATAAAGGCCAACATGCCATTTCCTTCCTAACTGCTTGTTGTACCTGCATGCTAGCTTTCTGCGTTTCCTGTACAAGGCCACCTAAATCTCTCTGAACACCAACAATTAATAGTTACTCACCATTTAAAAAATATTCTGTTTTCCTATTCTTCCTACCAAAGTGAATAACCTCACATTTCCCTACATTATACTCCATCTGCCACCTTACTGCCCACTCACTTAGTCTGTCTATATCCCTTTGCAGACTCTGTGTTCTCCTCACAGCTCACTGTCCCACCTAGCTTTGTATCAGCAGCAAACTTGGATACATTACACTCGGTCCCTTCATCTAGGTCATTAATATAAATTGTAAATAGCTGAGGCCCAAGCAGTGATCCTTGCGGCACCTTCCTAGTTACAGCCTGCCTACCTGAAAATGACCCATTTATCCCTACTCTCTGTTTTCTGTCCGTTAACCAATTCTCTATGCATGCCAATACATTACCCCAACCACATGAGCCCTTACTTTGCATAACAACCTATTATGTGGCACCTTATCGAATGCCTTTTGGAAATCCAAATATACTACATCCACTGGTTCCCCTTTATTGACCCTGCCAGATACTCCTCAAAAAACACTAATAAATTTATTAAACACAATTTTCCATGTTGACTCTGCCTAATCATGTTATGATTTTCTAAGTGTCCTGATACCTCTTCCTTAATAATGCATTTCAGCATTTTCCCAACAACTGATGTCAGGCTAACTGGCCTGTCGTTCCCTGTTTTCTCTCTCCCTCCTTTCTGGAATAGCGGGTTACATTTGCTACCTTCCAATCCGCTGTGACTGTTCTAGAACCTAGGGAATTTTGGAAGATCACGACCAATGCATCCACTATCTCTGCAGCCGCCTCTTTTAGAATCCTAGGATGTAGGCCGTCAGGTCCAGGGGATTTATCGCCTTTTAGTCCCAATTAGTTGTTCAAGTACTTTTTCCTCTACTGATTACTCTTCGGTACTCTTATGGACAAGTCTCAGCTCCCCTTACCTTCCAGAGTGCCTCTCCTAGCCTTGGTATCCAGGGAAGGTATCGGTAACACGCTCGGGATCACTAAACACAAAACCCAGTCTGTTAATTACTTTCAGCTACTGGGCTTAGTGTGTGACCCACAGCATCTCTCTCACCTTCGATGTGTGAATAGAGCATCACGCCTGCAAACCTGGTTTAAATTTAAAGTCACTCAGCAAATGTATTTAACAAAAGCCTGTAGGCTAATGAGACACTGTTAAGGTGCCATGTGCTGCGGGACCACTCTGGATTTTGCCTGTAATGGAAAATAACTGAAGATTTGTCCCAGTGTAACCTTTGCTGTCATGAAATGAGTGTGTCTTTTAATGAGCCTCACGTCCTTGCTCATGTCAGCTGCAATTGTGTAGAAAGGGGATGTGTAAAGAGATGGTCTGTGTATGGGGATGTGAAAGAAGGAAACGGTGTGTGTGTGTGATAGTGACACAGCCTTGTGGTCACAGTCAGACCAATGACAGATATCCTTGTGGTTATGGTTTGAGCAGGGCCAGATCAATAATATAGTAAACAAGTTAAATATAAATATCGCCAGTGTAGTCGCAGCTTGTTAGAACAGACCTGGGGAGAAGAGAGCTCTGAATCCACTATATTATCTCTGTTCTCCGGATCGAGTAACTATACACTCTCTGTATTTTTGCAGTGCTGTTAATAAAGTCAGTAAAAGACAATCTGTTGTGAGCTTGATTATCTGGTGTCTGAAATCACAAGACTCAATTTTTAAAGTCAACAGGATGAACAAGTAAACACATCACGGCCCAATACTCCAGCTCTATACTCACAGGAGAAAGTCTGTTATCACACTCCTCGAGTGGACAGAATAAAGAAAGTTCCCAACTGGAAGAACCTCCAGAATCATTTGTAAATCTCTTTGAAAACCTGACAGGATCTGTTAGATCCGTGTATTTTTGACATTCATTTAACAATTAACACTTTTAACATGCACATTAACTGAAAATAGTCCATTTATAAATTCAGTCTTTGGGGCGGCTTCCTGATCCTTTCTGGATAGCGCCTTTCCTGAGTGTCTTGTTCTTGGTGCGGAGGCCCCCTGTCGTCAGTTGGTTCATCAGCTTCCGATGCTACTGTTTCTGGGGTAGATGCTACCTGTATGTCGGGTTCATCACCAGGTGCGCGAGACATGGGGTTGACTCGTTCCTGTGACTCTAGGATCTGGTCGATATGGCGTCTCACAATGTGCTCCCCAACATCCACTGTGTACATTAGTGGCCCCTGCCGTGTGCATATCGTTCCTGGTTGCCATTTCTCTGTTCGGTAGTCGTGGGCCAAGACTGGTTGCCCTACATTGAAGCTCCTTGTCGGCTTCTCATTGATGTGCTGGAATTGCTTATTCTCAACATCTCTTCGTACATTTGGTCTGAGCAAATCCAGACGAGATCTCAACCTTCAGTTAAAGGACATCATGGCCGGGGTCTGGTTGGTGACTGCATGTGTCGCATTTCTGTAGGCGAACAGGAAATTGTCCACCTTATGCTGCAGTGGAATGTCGTCATCGCACATGGCCCTTACTGCTTTCTTAAAGGTTTGTACGAACCTCTCAGCCAATCCATTTGTGGCTGGATGATACGGGGCGGATGTGTAATGCCTTACCCCATTCCTTTTCATGAATCTTCGAAACTCTTCGGACACAAACTGTGGTCCGTTATCAGAGCAAATCTGCTCTGGCAAGCCGTTCCTGGCAAATATGGTCCGTAGGACTGCAATAGTTTTCTCCATGGTGGTGGACGACATTTTGATCACCTCAGGCCATTTTGAGTGCGCATCCACGGCTATTAGAAACATTGAGTCCATGAGTGGACCAGCAAAATCAATATGCACCCGTTGCCATGGAGATGAGGGCCACTCTCATGGGTGTAGAGGGGCATGTGGTGGTGCATTTTGGACCTTCTGGCATCCTGAGCAGCTCTTTGTCAGGTCCTCGATTTGCTGATCGATCCCCGGCCACCACACATAAGCCCTAGCAAGGCTTTTCATTTTCACCCCTCCCAGATGGCCTTCGTGAAGCTCATTGAGCACTCTCTCCCTTAACTTGGGTGGAATTACCACTCGGGATCCACACATCAAGGTCCCCTGGCATACTGACAGCTGTTCTCTTCTGGATGAGAAGGCTGGCAACAGTGAGTCGCCATGTGTTGGCCATCCCTTCACCATCAAGTCATATACCCGAGGCAGTGTCGGGTCATTTCGGGTCTCCTTCTCTATATCAGCGTTAGTTACTGGCAAGCGTTCAATTATAGTCGAATGAAATATTTCGACAGGGTCCACTGCTGGTGCTTCCTCCACAGTAGGCAGTGGCAGGCATGATAGCCCATCAGCGTTTCCATGCTGTTTCGTGCCCTTATACTCGATTTCATATTGCTTTGCCCCTAGAAAAAGCGACCATCTTTGTAGCCGTTGTGCAGTCATCACTGGCACGCCCTTCTTTGGATTAAAGATGGAGACAAGTGGTTGGTGGTCCGTCAGCAAGGTGAACTTCTGCCCGTGCAGATAGTGGTTGAACTTTTTCACTCCCCACACTAGGTTGAGGGCCTCCCTGTCAATCTGGGCGTAGTTACGCTCGACTGAGGTTAGTGACCGAGACGCAAAGGCTACCGGCCTCTCCGAGCCGTCGGGAACTTGTGCGACAGCACCGCTCCAATGCCATAGGGTGATGCATCACACGCCAACCAAATGGGTAGTGCTGGGTTGAAATGAGCCAACACCTCTTTTGATGTGATCAATTCTTTGCACTTCTGGAAAGCTCGTTTACATTCGTCATTCCACTTCCATGGTACCCCCATTTGCAGTAGGGTGTTCAGTGGGTGTAGTACTGTAGACAAATTCGGCAAGAACTTATGGTAGTAGTTCACCAGCCCGAGGAACGACCTCAGTTGTGACACATTTTCCGGTGCTGGAGCCTTGACTACTGCCTCAATCTTTTCAGGGGACTTATGTAACCCCTCTTCATCAATAACGTGGCCACAATACGAGACCTGCTTCTGGAAAAACTCGTATTTGTGGCGATTTGCTCGGAGCCCATATTCCTTCAATCTAGTGAGCACCTGCTCCAGGTTGGCAAGGTGAGCACTGTCATTTTCGCCCATGACCAGGATGTCGTTCAAATAACACTGGGTCCCTGGAATCCCTTGCAGGACTTGATCCATTGCCCTTTGCCAAATAGCCGGAGCTGATGCTACCCCGAACACCAGCCGGTTGTATTGGTAGAGACCTTTATGAGTGTTGATCGTGAGGTACTGTTTCGAGGCTTCTTCGACCTCCATTTGCAGGTACGCCTGGGCCAGATCAATCTTAGTGAAGCGTTTCCCTCCAGATAGCGAGGCAAAAATATCTTCAATCCGCGGAAACGGGTATTGTACCGTGTGAAGGACTGGGTTCACTGTCACCTTAAAGTCCCCACAGATGCGAACTTTCTTTGGTTCCCCAGGCGTATTACTCAATGACCTCTTCATTACAGGAACGATGGGTGTGGCCTACTTGCTCCAGTCCACTTTGGACAGTACTCCTGGACGTTCCAAACCTTCCAGCTCTGCTTCGACGGCTGGGCGGATCGCATAAGGCACCGGTCTGGCCTTAAAAAACTTTGGGCTTGCATTTTCCTCTATTTTGATCATCGCTGTTATGCCTTTTAGTGTTCCAAGTCCCTCCTGGAACACTTCTTGTGCGTCAGTTAGCATTTTTGAGTCGTCCAGGTGTGGCGTCATCATCCTTTTTGGCATCTACAGTCAGTGTTTGTGTGGAATGCCAATCTAGCTGTATCTTCCAGATCCATTCACGTCCTAGTAGTGGTGGTCCTCCTTCTGGCAATACATATAGGTCAATTTTTGGTGTTTCCTTACCGTTATATACAACGTTCACCCTTATTTTTATGAGACACATCAGGGAGGGGGAGAGTTACCTGGACTCTGTGTATCACGAGGTATTCACACCAATTAGATTAATTAATTCAGATGTAGTCCGTGGCAAGGGTCAGGATGGTGTGACAAGAAGTGAGGCAGGTACGGGGATCCAGGAGGTAGTGTTGGAGGAGCCGCAGCCCTTGCTCTTGTCCAACAGGTTTGAGGTTCTTACTCCCTGTGAGGATGGGAACGGGGACTGCGGGGAGGATGAGCAACCTGGCCACAGCACCGTGGAGCGGGGGGCCATTCAAGTGGGGGGAGATAAAAGAAATGTTGTAGTGGCAGGGGATAGTATCGTTAGGGGGATAGATAGAGTTCTTTGCAGCCGAGAGCGAGAGTCCGAAGGCTGTGTTGCCTGCCCAGTGCCAGGGTTAAGGACATCTCCTCTGGGCTGGAGAGAAACTTGGAGTGGGAGGGGGAGGATCCAGTTGTCGTGGTCCATGTTGGTACCAATGACATAGATAGGACAAGGAAGGAGGTTCTGCTGAGGGAGTTTGAGCAGCTAGAGGCCAAATTAAAAAGCAGAACCACAAGGGTAATAATCTCTGGATTACTACCTGAGCCACGTGCAAATTTGGCTAGGGTAAATAAAATTAGAGAGTTAAATGCGTGGCTCAAAGACTGGTGTGGGAGAAATGGGTTTTGCTTCCTGGGACACTGGCATCAGTACTGGGACAGGAGAGAGCTGTTCCGTTGGGATGGACTTCACTTGGCCAGTGCTGGGACTAGAGTCCTGGCGAATCGAATAACTAGGGCTGTAGAGAGAGCTTTAAACTAATTAGTGGGGGGGGAGGTTTTAAGAGAGCGAAAAATAAAAATGACAGCGGAGAAGGCAATAGAGCAAGGTAGCAGTGGGGGAATTAAAAACCAGAGCATGTCAAGAAGGGACAGAATGTATAATGATAAAGGTAAAGTAGTAAAAGGGTTAAAAGCAGGAATAAATTGTCAGAAAACATATTTGAAAGTTCTTTATCTGAATGCACGCAGCATTCGTAACAAAATTGATGAGTTGACGGTGCAAATAACTACACGTGGGTATGATCTGGTGGCCATTACGGAAACATGGCTGCAAGATAATCATGACTGGGAACTAAACATACAAGGGTATTTGACAATTAGGAAGGACAGACAGGAAGGAAAGGGAGGTGGGGTTGCTATGTTAATCAAGGATGGAATCACTGCAATAGTCAGAAATGATATTGGGTCAAAGGATCAGGATAGTGAAATAGTTTGGGTGGAGATAAGGAATAAGAAGGGGAAAAAGTCACTAGTGGGCGTAGTCTATAGGCCTCCTTACAGTTGCAACTCTGTTGGTCGGAGTATAAATCAGGAAATAGTTGGGGCTTGTAATAAGGGAACAGCTATAATCATGGGGGATTTTAACTTTCATATTGACTGGAATAATCAAATTGGGCATGGCAGCCTTGAGGAAGAGTTCATAGAGTGTATTAGGGACGGGTTCCTTGAGCAGTATGTAACTGAACCAACCAGGGGACAGGCAATCTTAGATCTGGTCCTGTGTAATGAAACAGGATTAATAAAAAATGTCCTAGTAAAGGATCCCCTTGGAATGAGGGACCATAATATGGTTGAATTCCGAATTCAGTTTGAGGGTGGAGAATTGGATCTCAAACCAGCATACTGAGCTTAAATAAAGGAGACTATGAAGGTATGAGAGTAGAATTGACTAAAGTGGACTGGGAAAACAGATTAAAGTGTAAGACGGTACAAGAGCAGTGGTCTACATTCAAGGAGATATTTCACATCTTCCAAGATAAATATATTCCACTGAGGAAAAATGGGAGTAAAAGAAAAGACAGCCATCCGTGGCTTAGTAAAGTAATATAGGATAGTATCCGACTGAAAACAAGGCATATAAAGTAGCCAAATCTAGTGGGAGGATAGAAGATTGGGAAGCATTTAAAAGCCAGCAAACAATAACTAAAAGATTAATTAAGAAAGGGAAGATAGATTATGAAAGTAAACCAGCAAAAAATATAAAAACAGATAGCAAGAGTTTCTACAGCTATATAAAAAGAAAAAGGGTGGCTAAAGTGAACGTTGGTCCCTTAGAGGATGGGACCGGGAAACTAGTGGTGGGGAACATGGAGATGGCAAAGACGCTGAACAAATATTTTGTATCAGTCTTTACAGTAGAGGACACTAAAAATATCCCAACACTGGACAAACAGGGGGCAATGGGGGGGGGGGGGGAGGAGCTAAAGATGATTAAAATCACTAAAGAGATGGTACTCAGTAAAATAATGGGACTTAAGGCGGATAAATCCCCCGGACCTGATGGCCTACATCCTAGGGTCTTGAGAGAAGTGGCGGTAGGGATTGTGGATGCATTGGTGATTATTTTTCAGAACTCCCTGGACTCAGGAAAGGTCCCGGCAGATTGGAAAACTGCTAATGTAACACCCTTATTTAAGAAGGGAAGTAGACAAAAAGCTGGAAACTATAGACCAGTTAGCCTAACATCTGTGGTTGGCAAAATGTTGGAGTCCATTATTAAGGAAACAGTAACAGAGCATTTGGATGAACATAATTTAATAGGACAGAGTCAGCATGGTTTTATGAAGGGGAAGTCATGTTTGACAAATTTGCTCGAATTCTTTGAGGATGTAACATACAGGGTGGATAAAGGGGAACCAGTGGATGTAGTGTATTTGGACTTCCAAAAGGCATTTGACAAGGTTCCACACAAAAGATTACTGATCAAGATAAGAAATCACGGGATTGGAGGTAATATACTGGCATGGGTGGAAGATTGGCTATCTAACAGAAAACAAAGAGTTGGGATAAATGGTTCATTCTCGGGCTGGCAATCAGTAACTAGTGGTGTTCCGCAGGGGTCAGTGCTGGGACCCCAACTCTTTACAATCTATATTAACGATTTGGAGGAAGGGACCGAGTGCAACATATCCAAGTTTGCCGACGATACAAAGATGGGAGGGAAAGCAATGAGTGAGGATGACATAAAAAACCTGCAAAAGGACATAGACAGGCTAAGTGAGTGGGCAGAGATTTGGCAGATGCAATATAATGTTGGAAAGTGTGAGGTTATGCACTTTGGCAGAAAAAATCAAAGAGCAAGTTATTATCTAAATGGAGAGAAACTGCAAAGTGCTACAGTACAAAGGGATCTGGGGGTCCTGGTGCATGAAACACAAAAAGTTAGTATGCAGGTGCAGCAGGTGATCAGGAAGACCAATGGAATCTTGGTTTTTATTGCGAGGGGGATGGAGTATAAAAACAGGGAAGTCTTGCTGCAGTTATACAGGGTATTGGTGAGGCCACACCTGGAATACTGCGTGCAGTTTTGGTTTCCATATTTAAGAAAAGATATACTTGCTCTCGAGGCGGTTCAGAGAAGGTTCACTCGGTTGATTCCGGAGATGAGGGGGTTGACGTATGAGGAAAGGTTGAATAGGTTGGGACTCTACTCATTGGAGTTCAGAAGAATGAGAGGCGATCTTATCGAAACATATAAGATTGTGAGGGGGCTTGATCGGGTGGATGCGGGGAGGATGTTTCCACTGATGGGTGAGACTAGAACTAGGGGGCATAATCTAAGAATAAGGTGCTGCCCTTTCAAAACTGAGATGAGGAGAAACTTCTTCACTCAGAGGGTAGTAAATCTATGGAATTTGCTACCCCAGAGAGCTGTGGAAGCTGCAACATTAAATAAATTTAAAATGGAGATAGACAGTTTCCTAGCAGATAAGGGAATTCGGGGTTACGGGGAGAGGGCAGGGAAGTGGACGTGAGTCTAGGTTCGGATCAGCCATGATCCTATTGAATGGCGGAGCAGGCCCGAGGGGCCGTATGGCCTACTCCTGCTCCTATTTTTTATGTTCTTATTTTCCTTTGGGGTAGACTTTTTGCCCCATGTACGTCTTCAAGACAATCTCTGTATCTCTCAAGGGTATACGTGAGAATAGCCGCTTGTAGTCCCTTCGGTTTATGACTGTTAGGGCTGATCCTGTGTCCAATTCCATTTTCACTTGGACTCCAGCTATCTTGAGCGTGACCCAGATAGTTTGATGATCCTCCGTTTGGATCACCTTATGTAGTTTCAGACAACCCAGCTCCTTGCTTCCGGAGTCTGTATCACTTTCCTGTTCGCCTGAACTACTCTCCGTCACCTTATGTACCTTCTTGTACTTCTCCTGTGGAGATTACTTGCTGCTGGTTTTCTTTCCCGACCTGCAGACTCTTGCTATGTGTCCTACTCTTCCACACTGTCTGCACACTTTGTCCTTAAACCAGCAATCATTATGGTCGTGTGTTGTTCTGCCGCAGCGATAGCACTTCACTGTTCCGCATGACATTTCATTTGTGCCATATTCTTGCGGTCTCCGTTGTATCTCTGCAGCACCCCATGCGGCTGCTTCGTGTAATACTGCCATGCTGAAAGCCTTGTCCAGCGTAAGATCCTTTTCTGATAGAAGCCGTTTCTGGGTTCCTTCACTTTGAAGCCCACACACAAACTTGTCCCTTAAAGTATCTGCTAGTCCCGTTCCAAATTGGCAGTGTTTTGATAGCTTGCGCAGTTCCGTTAAATACTCAGCATTACTTTCATCTTTATGTTGGTTCCTTTTGTGAAACTTAAATCTTTCTGCTATCAGCAGCAGTGTGGGGTTTAAGTGGTTCTGTAGGATTGACACTATGTTTCCAAAATCCTTGTCCACTGGCTTCTCTGGGGTTATTAGGTTTCGCAGTAAGCCATACGTTTTTGCACCCATGGAATTCAACAATACCAGCGCTTTCCTCTCATCTGGCACTTCATTCACCTTGCAGTACACTTCTATGCGTTCGACATATGTCGTCCAATCTTCGACTTCATTGTCGAACGCTGTGACACTGCCACTCTTCGGCATCCCTGGGTGTGGTTAGACTGGCTCAAAATGGCGTTTTCCCGCGCTTCCCTTCTTCTCCGCTGTGGCTCAAACTGGCGTTTTCCCACGCTCTCCCTTCTTCTCCGCTGCGGCTCAAAATGGCGTTTTCCCGCGCTCTCCCTTCTTCTCCACTGCGGCTCAAAATGGCATTTCCCGTGCTCTCCCTTCTTCTCCGCTGCGGCTGCTCGGCCCTTGAACACTGGCTGCACTCTGCGCGTTTCCCTTTCTTCCCCGCTGACGCGGCTCGTCCCTTGAACACCGGCTGCGTTCTGCGCGTTTTCTTTCACGCCTCTCTCTCTTCTCCCGTTGACGCCGTTCGGTCCTGAACACTGGCTGCACCGTGTGCTCTACCCTCTCTCTTCTCCTGTCGACGCCGTTCAGTCCTGAACACCAGCTGCACCCTGTGCGCTCTACCCTCTCTCTTCTCCCGTCAATGCTGCTCGGCCTTTTCTGTGCCGTCGGTTGGCTCTAGCCGCCGCTGTCCGGGAAGGGTCTGCGCCGTACCTGTTGCCAGCCCGTTTCGCTGGACCACCGTGACTGGAGAACCAAGCCCAGCTCTCAACAGCCTTCCCTGCGATGCTCAATCTCTGCTGGATGACTGGGCGGTTGCTCGTGGTCGATGCCCGTGCTTCTGGCCTCAACTTTCTTCCACTGTTCTCCAGGAGCGAATCCCTGGGAGGTAATGCAGAGTTGCAGGTAGGTTCGAATCTGCCTCGTCACCACTGTTAGATCCGTGTATTTTTGATGTTGTGTGTCCTTCAATAACTAGACACGAGACTGCAGGAACAATCAACAGGTATTTACTGGATGAGGGTTACTCTAAAACTAAACGTACAGATCCCTACTCAGGGTTTATATACAGGTGTGGTCACTGCCGGTACTACAGTATACAGGAGCTGTAAAAAGTAGTTCTCCCCTTAAAGGTACATACACTACAGGATCC
Organism: Somniosus microcephalus; assembly: GCF_052327205.1. Taxonomy (NCBI): domain Eukaryota; kingdom Metazoa; phylum Chordata; class Chondrichthyes; order Squaliformes; family Somniosidae; genus Somniosus; species Somniosus microcephalus. Next base: position 70,597,277 of record NC_140990.1, read on the forward strand.
AAATGTCAGTTTGTTTTCCATTGAAGTCAGTAAAAGTAGGACTGAAAGAGGAGTTGGGGTCAGGGGGGTTGGAGAGTAGGGGTGAAAGGAGTTGGGGTGAGGGGGGTTGGAGAGTAGGGGTGAAAGAGGAGTTGGGGTGAGGGGGGTTGGAGAGTAGGGGTGAAGGAGGAGTTGAGGTGAGGGGATTTGGAGAGTTGGGGTGAGGGGAGTTGGAGAGTAGGGGTGAAAGGATTTGGGGTGAGGGGGGTTGGGGTGAGGGGAGTTGGAAAGTAGGAGTGGAAGAGGAGTTGGGGTGAGGTGGGTTGGAGAGTAGGGGTGAAAGAGGAGTTGGGGTGAGGTGGGTTGGAGAGTAGGGGTGAAAGAGGAGTTGGGGTGAGGGGATTGGAGAGTAGGGGTGAAAGGAGTTGGGGTGAGGGGGTTGGCGAGTAGGGTTGAAAGAGGAGTTGGGGTGAGGGGGGTTGGAGAGTAGAGGTGAAAGGAGTTGGGGTGAGGGGGTTGGAGAGTAGGGGTGAAAGAGGAGTTGGGGTGAGGGGGGTTGGAGAGTAGGGGTGAAAGAGGAGTTGGGGTGAGGGGGGTTGGAGAGTAGGGGTGAAAGAGGAGTTGGGGTGAGGGGGATTGGAGAGTAGGGGTGAAAGAGGAGTTGGGGTGAGGGGTTTGGAGAGTAGGGGTGAAAGGAGTTGGGGTGAGGGGGTTAGGAGAGTAGGGGTGAAAGAGGAGTTGGGGTGAAAGAGGAGTTGGGGTGAGGGGGTTGGAGAGTAGGGGTGAAAGAGGAGTTGGGGTGAGGGGGGTTGGAGAGTAGGGGTGAAAGAGGAGTTGGGGTGAGGGGGGTTGGAGAGTTGGGGTGAAAGAGGAGTTGGGGTGAGGGGGTTGGAGAGTAGGGGTGAAAGAGGAGTTGGGGTGAGGGGGTTTGGAGAGTAGGGGTGAAAGAGGAGTTGGGGTGAGGGGGGTTGGAGAGTAGGGGTGAAAGAGGAGTTGGAGTGAGGGAGTTGGAGAGTAGGGGTGAAAGTGGAGTTGGGGTAAGGGGTGTTGGAGAGTAGGGGTGAAAGAGGAGTTGGGGTGAGGGGGGTTGGAGAGTAGGGGTGAAAGAGGAGTTGGGGTGAGGGGGTTGGAGAGTAGGGGTGAAAGAGGAGTTTGGGTGAGGTGGGTTGGAGAGTAGGGGTGAAAGAGGAGTTGGGGTGAGGGGGGTTGGAGAGTAGGGGTGAAAGAGGAGTTGGGGTGAGGGGGTTGGAGAGTAGGGGTGAAAGAGGAGTTTGGGTGAGGTGGGTTGGAGAGTAGGGGTGAAAGAGGAGTTTGGGTGAGGTGGGTTGGAGAGTAGGGGTGAAAGAGGAGTTGGGGTGAGCACTAAGCCCTGCTAGCCTTTCTATGTCCTGTTGCAGTCGATTGATGTCGTTATCACTGTTTGCCACACCCCCAAGTTTGGTATCATCGGCAAATTTAGAAATTCTACTCTGTATTCCAATATCCAGGTCATTTATATATATCAAAAAAAGCAGTGGCCCCAGCACTGATCCTTGGGGAACACCACTGTCTACCATTCTCCAGTCTGATAAACAGCCATTTACCACAACTCGCTGTTTTCTGTCCTTAAGCCAATTCCTTATCCAAGCTGTCACTGACCCACCTATTCCTTGAGCCTCAGTTTTGTTAACCAGCCTTCTATGTGGTACTTTGTCAAACGCCTTCCAAAAATCCATGTAGACAACATCCATTGCATTCCCTTCATCAATCCTCCCTGTTACTTCATCAAAAAATTCAATTAGATTAGTCAAACACGATCTGCCTTTTACAAATCCGTGTCGGCTCTCCTTAATTAGCTTAAATCTCTCCAAGTGCCCGTTAATTTTTTCCTTGATTATTGTTTCTAAAACTTTACCCACCACTGATGTTAAACTGACCAGCCTATAGTTACTAGGATTGTCCTTACACCCTTTCTGCAGTCAGTGTTCCACGTTTACATGGAGTGTGAGAGGTTGCAGCCCATGTTCCATTATTTGAAGGGGCTGCTCCTCGATTTTTGGCTGCACTTCAGTCCCACGCTCCTGATCTTCGGTTACCCGGTGCGGAGAGGAGCGGGTAGGTCGGAGGACCTCCTCGTAGGACTGCTCCTGGGCCTGGCCAAAGTGGCCATTAACAGGTCCAGACAGCGGGCGGTCGAGGGGGTCGTTCAGCCTGATTGCCTGTCTCTGTTTCGCGGCCACGTTCGCGCCCGGCTAGCCCTGGAGATGGAGCACGCGGTGTCCGCCGGCACACTCGAGGCCTTCCGCGACCGGTGGGCGCGCGCGGACTGGAGTGCATCATCACCCCAGCCAACAAAATTTTAATTTAAGTTAAGTTTCATTTAATGTTTAATTAGTTACAGTTTATTAGGTTTAGGATACATCCAAAAGAGTGCACCCTTTCTTGAACAATGGTGTCACATTTGCCACTGTTCAATCCTCAGGCACCTCCCCGCATCTAGGGAAGATTGGAAAATTATGGCAAGCACTTCTGTTATCTCCTCCCCCAATTCCCTCAGCAACCTCGGATGCAAGCCATCTGGACCAGGCGACCTATCCAATCTAAGCATACCCAGCCTTTCTAGTACATTCTGTCTATTAATTTTCACCCTTCCATTGCTTCTACCTTTTTCGCTTCTAACTTTTCCACTTCTACCGATATTTTGTCAGTATCCACCTCCTTAGTAAACACCGATACAAAGTACTCATTGAGTATTCTCGCCTTGCCCTGCGCCTCTAAGCATATCTCACCTTCGTTGCCCCTAATAGGCCCCAACCATTAACCCCAATCCTAACCAATAACCACTAGCCCCAACCACTAATCCCGAAACCCTACCCCAGTCCCTAACCAAGGATTATTGACAGATCAATGGAGGAGCTAAAGACCTAATAACAGAAGTATTTGAAACAATTATCTCAATGAAATAAATAGTGCAAGGTATGTTAGTAATAAGAGATTAAATCAACAAGACCGTCAAAATCAGCAATGACAATTGCAAAGATCAGAACAATTCAAAGGCTGTCATATGCAATATGTGTGCAGGATTTTTGCTAAATCGGTTCCAAAAAAGTGATAAATGATACAGTTCCATAAAGGGGTGGTTCAAAGGAACTTCAAATGAGTGTAAGTGAGACAGCTTATGACACCCACAAGCCATGTACACAAATGAAGCAAGCTTGGGGTTTGATCTGGTAGAAGGCGAACGAGATGAGAACTGAAATAATCTACAGTAAGAAAAGGCCGAAAAATGGAAAAGTCGGTAACAGAACATCAATTAATCTCATCTTATCATGGAAAAATCAAATATTCGACACACTGCGTTTGAAACAAATATTTCTTTTAAATATTTATAAAGAATATTAATCTCCAGGGGTTATTAAGTTCATCAGAAACAAACCATAGCGGCTAGAATGAACATGGTTCAGTCCTCAATGCAATCTCAGTAAATCATATTCTATTCACTAATCTGGGCTTTTACCCAGCATACCCCGCAGTGGGGAATGTGCCGCACCCAGACTACAGGAGCCCAGTGCGCATGCGCGATACCGGGCTGTATTTGGAGCATGCGCAGTGCGGTGTACGGGCAGAGGCTGCAGGCGGACAGATGTCGGGAGCGCGATTTTGCAGCGGGTACGAAGCGACGAGCCGCGGGGCAGTAATGGAGCTGGCGGGTGGAGGGGAAAGGCTTCATCAACAGCTGATGTAGGTCGCAAACCCCGAACAATAACCTACAGCTCCTGCGTTTGCAGCTACCGTGATTTTTCCTGAGAACAGGCCCAGGTTAACGGCAGCCATCTTTGTAAGGGAAACCGGGAGGGTTTGAGCGCCGCCATCATGAGACAGCAAGTAGCACCGCGCATGCGTGGCCATCTGAACAATGGAACACAGAGTGGGCGGGGTTTCAGGGTCCCAGTGACCAGGAGAGACAATCATTTTGACTCATTGATTTTATTCTCACTCTGCACACAGCGGGTTTCTCAGCATCTCTCCTGAAGGCGCTGGTAAGTGCCGGGGTTACGGTTTACATCCCACAGAATTGTAACGGAAGGCCCCAGATTTAGGCCCCATGTACTCAGAACTGTTCAAGTCCCACTGCAGAGACTTGAGCACAAAAATCCAGGCTGGCACTCCAGTGCAGTGCTGAGGGAGTGCTGCACTGTCAGAGGTAACATAGAAGATAGGAGCAGGAGTAGGCCATTCGGCCCCTCGAGCCTGCTCCGCCATTCAATGCGATCATGGCTGATCATCCAAATTCAGTACCTGCCTTCTCCCCGTACCCCTTGATCCCTTTAGCCTTAAGAAATATATGCAACTCCTTCTTGAATATATTTAATGAATTGGCCTCTACTGCCTTCTGTGGTAGAGAATTCCACAGGTTCACCACTCTCTGGGTGAAGAAATTCCTCCTCATTTCTGTCCTAAATGGCCTACCCTTTATCCTTAGACTGTGACCCCCTGGTTCTGGACTCCCCGACCATCAGGAACATCTTTCCTGCATCTAGTCTGTCCAGTCCTGTCAGAATTTTATAAGTTTCAATGAGATCCCCTCTCATTCTTCTAAACTCCAGCGAGCACAAGCCCAATCGTCCCAATCTCTCCTCGTATGTCATTCCTGCCATCCCAGGTATCAGCCTGGTGAATCTTCGCTGCACTCCTTCCATGGCAAGTACATCCTTCCTCAGATAAGGCGACCAAAACTGCACACAATACTCAAGATGTGGTCTCACCAAGGCCCTGTACAACTGCAGCAAGACATCCTTGTTCCTGTACTCAAATCCTCTCGCTACGAAGGTTGCCTTCTTAACCGCCTGCTGCACCTGCATGCTTACCTTCAGCGACTGGTGCACAAGGACACCCAGGTCTCGTTGCACTTCCCCTTCTCCCAATCTATTGCCATTCAGATAATAATCTGCCATCCTGATTTTGCCACCAAAGTGGATAACCTCACATTTATCCACGTTATATTGCATCTGCCATGCTTTTGCCCAATCACCCAACCTGTCCAAATCATCCTGGAGTTTCTCGGCATCCTCCTCACAGCACACATGCCCACCCAGCTTTGTGTTGTCTGCAAATTTGGAGATATTACATCTAGTTCCCTTGTCTAGATCATTAATATATATTGTGAATAGCTGGGGTCCAAGGACCGATTCCCTGCGGTACCCCACTAGTCACTGCCTGCTACTCGGAAAAAGACCCGTTTATTCCAACTCTTTGCTTTCTGTCTGCCAACCAGTTCTCTATCCAAGTCAATACCTTGCCCCCAATCCCATGTGCCTTAACTTTACACGCTAATCTCTTATGCGGGACCTTATCAAAAGCCTTCTGAAAGTCCAAATACACCACATCCACTGGTTCTCCCTTATCTATTTTACCAGTTACATCCTCAAAAAATTCCAGTAGATTAGTCAAGCACGATTTACCTTTTGTAAATACATGTTGACTTTGTCCGATCCTGTCACTGTTTTCCAAGTGCTCTGCTATTACATCTTTTATAATGGACTCTAGCATTTTCCCCACTACCGATGTCAGGCTTACCGGTCTGTAATTCCCCGTTTTCTCTCTACCACCTTTTTTGAATAGTGGGATAACATTAGCTACCCTCCAATCCATGGATACTGTTCCAGATTCCATCGAATGTTGGAAGATGATCAGCAATGCATCTACTATTTCTAGGGCCACTTCCTTAAGTACCCTAGGATGTAGATTATCAGGCCCTAGGGATTTATCGGCCTTCAATCCCATCAATTTCCCTAACACCGTTTCCCTACAAATACTTGGAGGGGAACTTGGAGATGATGGTGCAGCCATGCAACAGCTGCCCTTGTCCTTCTAGGTGGTGGAGGTTGCGGGTTTTGGAGGTTCTGTCAAAGTTCTGGTCGAGTTGCAGATGTATAAAGTTCCTTTCCTTCACCCCTCCCCCTCCCACTCCCACCTCTCTCTCCTCCCATAGAGGTCAGAATCTTGTGTAGGCCCAGACCAGGTGGCGGATTCCCTTCCCTGAGGGACATCAGTGAAACAGTTGGGATTTTACAACAATCCGGCAGCTTTCATGGTCACTTTTTTCTGGTGTCAGCCCCACAAATGACCAGATTCATTAAACTCAATTTCACAAACTACCTCTTTAGTGGGTTCTCTCTCACGCTCCCTGTTTTAAATAAATTTTACAGGGAATTAGAAGGGGAGGATTTGCAGACGGGAAACTCAAAGCACACATCAAATCACTCGGTTCATCGGAACTTGAATATCATCAGCCTTTGAGTATTGAAGCAAAAAGCACCATTCACAGTGGGGAGAAACCGTACACGTGTTCTGTGTGTGGATGAGGTTTCAGCCGATCCTCTGGCCTATCAACACACAAGCGAGTTCACACCGGGGAGATGCCGTTCACCTGCTCTGAGTGTGGGAAGGGATTCACTAATTCATCCCACCTACTAAGACATCAGCGAGTTCACACTGGGGAGAGATCATTCACTTGCTCCATGTGTGGGAAGGGATTCACTCAGTCATTCAACCTGCTGAGTCACCAGCGAGTTCACACTGACGAGAGACCTTTTAACTGCTTGGACTGTGGGAAGTGCTATAAAAGTTCCGGGGAACTGACATGCCATCAACGTGTTCACACTGGGGAGAGACCGTTCAGGTGCTCTCACTGCGGGACTGGGTTCAGGCGATCATCTGAACTCACTGTACGCCAACGCACTCACACTGGGGAGAGGCCGTTTACCTGCTCCGTGTGTGGGAAGGGATTCACTCAGTCATCCACCCTGCTGAAACACCAGCAAGTTCACACTGGGGAGAGGCCGTTCACCTGCTCTGAGTGTGGGAAGGGATTCATTCGTTCATCCCACCTGCTGACACACCAGTGAGTTCACAACTGACTGCAGGGGTTGGATTCTGCTGTTATTGCTGCTACTAATCATATCCAAGACTGAACCATGTTCATTCTGACAGTTGGGGTTTGTATCTGCTGATGTTAATAAACCCTATAACTGGGCTGGAGTTTAGTATTCTGGATAGATGTCAAATAAATCAGCTTTGTGTTAAACACATTTGGCTGAAAATTCAGTAGCCTTAGCGCCTCATTTGAAGCGCTAGAGGGCCTTGCGCCGGAGTTATGGCCAGTAGTGAAATTCCCTGGGGCCCTAAATCGGCGTTGCTCCAGTAGCGCTGCGCCGGCACCGATGACGTCATCGGTGTGCGCAGCGTCCCGGTTGCCGTGGTAACCCGCCCGAACTCCGAAATTGAGTTGCGGCCGCCTCACCCGTGGCAGCCGCAACCAGCGTTTTGTCAGAGGTGCCTTACTGCAGTTAGCGCCGGCGCATTAAAGGCCCGCGGCGGCCAGCCGCTTTCCCGCCGGCCGCCTGCCCGCAGCTCCCTCCCCGGACTTCTCTTCCCCCCCCCCCCCCCCCCCCCGGAACAGATGCAAGCCCGGCACTTGTCCGAGGTGCCGGGCTCATTTTTAAGCAGATTTGCGCGGGCCGCGGCCGGGTGCAGGCAGCTCCTCCTTAACGGAAGGAGGAGGCCTGCACTTCCCCAGCCTGCCGCACCGCATCGGGTGCCGCAGCGCCGGAATTGCGGCGCGAAACGGCAGTTAGCGCCCTTTTCCAGGCGCTAAGACCCTTCAGTAGCGCCGGCAGCCATTTGGGCGCGGCGCCACTGAATTTTTGGCGTGCGCAGGGGACTTAGCGCCAGCACTAATTTCCGGCGCTAAAGCCCTGGCTAAGCCAAAACCCAATTTCTAGGCCCTTGTTGTAGATTTTCATCTTTCCCAACTGAGTGTTTAGCATCACCTGGCTGGAGCTCAGAAAGGACAATCTGGGGGAGGATCGTACGGCGGGAACAGAACTTCAGCCTGGACACAGTCCTTCAGGGCCACACTGAGAGGGGCAAATGGCACTTTGGCCTTTCTTGAGGTGTGTATGAAATGTGTCCCAGCCGCTCTCGGCTGTGGTTCAGAGCTCCCAAGCCCGGAGCAGAAGGCTCCTCTAGAAATGAGCCCCAGTCCATTGTTTGCTCCTTTTATGGCCTCATTAACCTGCGTCGCTACTTTTAGTGATTTGTGTATCTGGACCCTGAGATCCATTTGCTCCTCTACTCCATTTAAACTCTTATTTTCCAAGTAGTGTGTGGCCTCCTTATTATTCCTACCAAAACACACCACCTCACACTGAAATTCATTTGCCAATTAACCGCCCATTCTGCAAATTTATTAATGGCTTCTTGCATTTAATCGCAGTCTTCCTCAGTATTAACTTTACCTTCCAAATTGGTATCATCGACAAACTTTGAATTTGTACCTCTGATTCCCGAGTCCAAATTGTTTATGTAAATGGTGAACAACAGTGGTCCCAGCACCGATCCCTGTGGAACACCACTTCCCATCTTTTGCCAGTCTGAGTAGCTACTCCCAACCCCTACTCTCTGTTTTCTGTTTTGTAACCAGCTTGCGATCCATAAACAGTCTGTAAGATCTACAAGATGACCAAGGTCAGGCCGTGTGGAGTGAAGGGCCAGGCAGCAGAATGGATGGAAAGATGGCTACAAAACCAAACAATTGACAAAAAGGGAGAAAATAGAATGAGAGTAAATTAGCAAGAAATATAAAAACAGTCTGTAAGAGCTTCTAGTATGTAAAAAGGACGAGAGTAGCTAAAGCAAGTGTTGGTCCATTAGAGGCTGAGACAGGAGAAATTAAATTGGAACAAGGAAATGGCAGAGACTTTAAATAAATATTTTTTATCTGTCTTCACAGTAGAAGACATAAAAAGTAAACCAAAAATAGTGGGGAACCAAGGGGCTACTGAGAGCGAGGAACTTAAAGTAATTAATATCAGTAGAGAAAAAAATACTTGAGAAACTAATGGGACAAAAAGCCGACAAATCCCCTGGACCCGATGGCCTACATCCTCGGGTTCTAAAAGAGGAGGCCGCGGAGATAGCGGGTTCATTGGTTGTGATCTTCCAAAGTCCCTAGATTCAGGAATTTTCCCAGCGGATTGGAAGGTAGTAAATGTAACCCCGCTATTCAAGAAAGGAGGGAGAGAAAACAGGGAACGACAGGCCAGTTAGCCTGACATCAGTTGTCGGGAAAATGCTGTAATCCATTATTAAGGAAGTGGTAACACGGTACTTAGAAAATGATAATATGATTAGGCAGAGTCAACATGGTTTTATGAAAGGGAAATCGTGTTTGAAAAATTTATTGGAGTTTTTTGAGGATGTAACTAGCAGGGTAGATAAAGGGGAACCAGTGGATGTAGTATATTTGGATTTCTGCAAGGCATTTGATAAGGTGCCACATAAGAGGTTGTGAAGCAAGATGGGGTTGGAGGTGATGTATTGGCATGGATAGAGGATTGGTTAACAGACAGAAAAGAGAGTAGGAATAAATGGGTCATTTTCAAATTGGCAGGCTGTAACTAGTGGGGCGCCGCAAGGATCAGTGTTGGGGCCTCAGCTATTTACAATCTATATTAATGACCTAGATGAAGGGACCGAGTGTAATGTGTCCAAGTTTGCTGATGATACAAAGCTAGGTGGGACAGTAAGCTGTGAGGAGAACACAAAGTGTCTGCAAAGGGATATGGACAGGTTAAGTGAGTGGGCAGTAAGGTGGCAGGTGGATATAATGTGGGGAAATGTGAGGTTATTCACTTTACAGGTAGACTACCCTTTATCCGGACTTCCGAAAACCGAAACCCTCTAAAAACCGAAGGTTTTTTCGTTCAGCGTAAGTCGTGCGTACGAACGAAAAAACCTTCGGTTTTTAGAGGGTTCCGGTTTCGGAAGTTCGGATAAAGGGTAAGTCGTGCGCACGACCCCCCGCCGGCCCCGACAACCGCCAGCCCCGACAACCGCCGACCCCCCCGCCGGCCCCGACAACCGCCGACCCGACCCCGACAACCGCCGACCCCGCCAGCCCTGACAACCGCCGACCCCCCCGCGGACCCCGCCGGCCCCGACAACCGCCGACCCCCCCGCCAGCCCCAACAACCGCCGGCCCCGCCGACCCCGACTGACTTACGCTGAGCGTCAGCGTAAGTCGTGTGCACGACCCCCCCGCCGACCCACCTTCCGAAATCCGAAATTCTCCTTTATCCGAAACTCGGCTGGTCCCGAGGTTTTCGGATAAAGGATAGCCTACCTGTAGTAGGAAGAACAGAAAAATAGATTATTTTTTAAATGGTGGTAAACTATTGAATGTTGTTGTCCAGAGAGATTTAGGTGTCCTCGTACAAGAAACACAGAAAGTTAGCATGCAGGTACAGCAAGCAATGAGGAATGCAAATGGCATGTTGGCCTTTATTGCAAGGGGGTTGGAGTATAAGAGTAAGGAAGTCTTGCTCCAATTGTACAGGGCCTTGGTGAGACCACACCTGGAGTACTGTGCACAGTTTTGGTCTCCTTATCTAAGGAAGGATATACTTACCTTGGAGGCGGTGCAACGAAGGTTCACTAGATTGATTCCTGGGATGAGAGGGTTGTCCTATGAGGAGAGATTGAGTAGATTGGGCCGATACTCTCTGGAGTTTAGAAGAATGAGAGATGATCTCATTGAAACATATAAGATTCTGAGGGGGATTGACAGGGTAGATGCTGAGAGGCTGTTTCCCCTGGCTGGAGAGTCTAGAACTTGAGGCCATAGTCTCAGGATAAGAGGTTCGGCCTTTTAAGACGGAGATCAGGAGAAATTTCTTCACACAGAGGGTTGCAAACCTTTGGAATTATCTGCCCCAAAGTGCTGTGGATGCTCAGTCGTTGAGTATATTCAAGGCTGAGATAGTTCGATATTTGGACTCCAGAGGAATCAAGGGATATGGGGATAGGGCAGGAAAGTGGAGATGAGGTAGAAGATCAGCCATGATCTTAATGAATGGTGGAGCAGGCTCGAGGGGCCGTATGGCCCACTCCTGCTCCTGCTTATGTTCTTATGTAAAACAGAAATCAGAGGGTTGGAGTTAAGGGAAGTTTGTTGCCATCTTTCCATCCATTCTGCTGCCTGGCCCTTGACTCCACACAGCCTGACCTTTGACTCCACACGGCCTGACCGTGGTCATCTTGTAGACCGTACATATTACAGACATAGTGCCCCAGTGGTGGAGGGGGTGGATATCGAGTCCTGTGGCAGGGGCGCTGATGGATTTCTCCGTCCTGTGTGTTTTGAGGCATCACTAGTTGCATTTTTCACCTCTTTCCACCTTTAAAAAAACATCTATTTGCCAGTTTATTAAAGCCATTAAAAACTTCCCAGATAAGTCACACAAAAAAATGAGGCCTTGTATGTTTCCGTCAGAATGACAGGCCTGAACTCGAGTTAGAAATCAGAGTTAGAAAACATTCAGCAATTAAACCAGACTGGGCGGGGCCTGAGGTGTGAGTTAGGAATAGAAAAGTGGAGGCTAATGTCCTTTGCACCAGGGCTGAGGACCCGGGCACTCAGGTTTCTGTATAATTGATTTATTAATTTTGTTTAATGCCCAATATTGCAGGGCAGTGTCCTCGGCCCAACCATCTTCAGCTACTTCATCAATGATCTTCCCTCCATCATAATGTCAGAAGTGGGGATGTTCGCTGATGACTGCACAATGTTCAGTGCCATTCGCAACTCCTCAGATAATGAAGCAGTCTATGCCCACATGCAGCAAGACCTGGATGACATTCAGGCTTGGGCTGATAAGTGGCAGGTAACATTCACGCCACACAAGTGCCAGGCAATGACTATCTCCAACAAGCGAGAGTCTAACCACTGCCCCTTGACATTCAACGGCATTACCATCACCGAATCCCCCACCATCAACATCCTGGGGGTCACCATTGACCAGAAACTTAACTGGACCAGCCACATAAATACTGTGGCGACAGGAGCAGGTCCAAGGCTGGGTATTCTGTGACGAGTGTCTCACCTCCTGACTCCCCAAAGCCTTTCCACCATCTACAAGGCACAAGTAAAGAGTGTGATGGAATATTCTCCACTTGCCTGGATGAGTGCAGTTCCAGCAACACTCAAGAAGCTCGACATCATCCAAGACAAAGCAGCCCGCTTGATTGGCACCCCATCCACCACCTTAAACATTCACTCCCTTCACCACCGGCGTGCCGTGGCTGCAGTGTGTACCATCTACAAGATGCACTGCGACAACTCGCCGAGGCTTCTTCGGCAGCAACTCCCAAACCCGTAACCTCTACCACCTGAAGGACAAAGGGCAGCAGGCGCATGGGAACACCATCACCTCCAGGTTCCCCTCCAAGTCACATACCATCCTGACGTGGAAATATATCGCCGTTCCTTCATCGTCGCTGGGTCAAAATCCTGGAACTCCCTCCCTAACAGCACTGTGGGAGTACCTTCACCACACGGACTGCTGCGGTCCAAGAAGGCGGCTCACCACCACCTTCTCAAGGGCAATTAGGGATGGGTAATAAATGCTGGGCTTGCCAGCGACGCCCACATCCCAGGTACGAATCTAAAAGAAAATCTCAACCGGCCTGGCGGGTCATCTTGCCGTCTGGCAGAGGCGAGGTTCCCCAATGGAGGGCTCTCTATGCAGAGGTCCTTCCCTGCACCATTGGGGATCTGGGGTGGAAACTGTTACAGGGAGCAGTCGTGTGCAACAGTTTTTAAGCTCCTTTCCAGACTCCAAGGCCAGATGTGATGTTTGCAGCCTGGAGGAGTCCACGGGCCGTGTATATATTCAGTGTGAGAGGTTGCAGCCCCTGTATAGTTACCTGAAGGGGCTGCTCCTCAACTCTTGGTTACACTTTAGCCCCACGCTCCTAATCTTTGGCCGCCCGGTGCGGAGGGGGGTGGGTAAGTCGGAGGATCTTCTCCTGGACCTGCTCTTGGGCCTGGCGAAAACAACAATTTGTAGGCCCAGGATGGGCGGGGCCCATGGGGGGTCACTCTGGCTGCCTGCCTCAGTCTTGTCCCTGCCCGGGTGGCCCTGGAGAGGGAGCAGGTGGTGTCCACCGGTTCACTTGATACCTTCCTTGACCGGTGGGTACCTCAGGTTAAAGAGGCGATAATCGATCCTCACAATCACATTGTGATTGAATTATTATTCGAGAGTGTCGCTGTATTGTACACAGTTATTATTCATAGAATAGATTCATAGAAACTTGCAGCACAGAAAGAGGCCATTCGGCCCGTCGTGCCTGTGCCGGCTCTTTGAAAGAGTCGTCGTGTTTAGTCCCACATCCTCAGTTTATGTCCGTAACCCTGTCAGTTGCTCCAGTTCCCGTCCAACTCTGCTTTACAATTATTAACGGAATCAGCTTCCACCATCTTTTCAGGTCGAGCGTTCCCGATCCCCACAACTCTCTGAGTGGAAACATTTCTCCTCATCTCCCCTCTAGATCTTCTGACAATATTTTTGAATCTTTGACCTCTAGTTATTGACCCACTCACCAGAGCGAATGTTTCTTTCCCTATTTATTCTGTCAAAATCTCTCACCATCTTGAAAACCTCTATTAAGTCACCTCTGAACCTTCTCTGTTCCAAGGAGGACATTCCGAACTTTTCCAACCTCTCCTCATAACTGAAGTCCCTCATCCCGGGTAACATCCCGGTAAACCTCCTCTGGGCCCTTTCTAAGGCCTTTACACCTTTCCTCAAGTGTGGGGCCCAGGATTGTCCACAACACTCCAGCTGGGGCCTAACCTGTGATTTATGAAGTTCCAGCATCATCTCTTTGATTTTATATTCTATTCCTCTGTTTATAAACCCAAGTAACCGGTTATTGTTTGTTTAATATCTGTGGGGCACTGGGGCACTTGCCTCAATGGGTTTTGCTCCCATCTGGTGTTACTGGGGTAACTTAGAGTCACCCCTACAGGTGGTGAGAAATGGCCCAATGTCAATCGGACGACAAAAAAATGAATTTTCTCTTCACCAATTCGGGGTTTTAATTCTTTACCCGGAATTCATGACGCGGCAGAATCAGCCCTATCAATGACAACCCGATCCTAGTGCGCCGGCTCATCACTGGACTGTGCTCTGAGCATGTGCAGTGGGAGTGGTGGAGACGGACTGAGGCGTGTGTCCTCCTTGGAGGGGAACCAGGCAAAGAGGGCGAGTGTCCTCATTGGAGGGGAACCAGGCAAAGAGGGCGAGTGTCCTCCTTGGAGGGAAACGAGGCAAAGAGGGCGAGCGTCCTCCTTGGAGGGGAACCAGGTAAAGAGGGCGTGTGTCACAGAAATCACAGAAATCACAGAAACCCCACAGTGCAGATAGAGGCCATTTCAGCCCATCGAGCCTGCACCGACACATATCCCACCCGATCCCCGTAACCCCACGTATTTAATCCCCCTAACACTAAGGGTCAATTTATCACAGCCAATCAACCTAACCCGCACATCTTTGGACTGTGGGAGGAAACCGGAGCACCCGGAGGAAACCCACGCAAACACGGGGAGAATGTGCAAACTCCACACAGACAGTCACCCGAGGCCTTGGAGGGGGACCAGGCAAAGAGGGCAAGTGTCCTCCTTGGAGTGGAACCAGGTAAAGAGGGCGAGTGTCCTCCTTGGAGGGGAACCAGGTAAAGAGGGCGAGTGTCCTCCTTGGAGAGGAACCAGGTAAAGAGGGCGAGTGTCCTCCTTGGAGGGGAACTAAGTAAAGAGGGTGTGTGTCCTCCTTGGAGGGGAACCAGGTAAAGAGGGCGCGTGTCCTCCTTGGAGGGGAACCAGGTAAAGAGGGCGAGTGTCCTCCTTGGAGGGGAACCTGGTAAAGAGGGTGTGTGTCCTCCTTGGAGGGGAACCAGGTAAAGAGGGCACGTGTCCTCCTTGGAGGGGAACCAGGTAAAGAGGGCGAGTGTCCTCCTTGGAGGGGAACCAGGTAAAGAGGGCGAGTGTCCTCCTTGTAGAGGAACCAGGTAAAGAGGGCGAGTGTCCTCCTTGGAGAGGAACCAGGTAAAGAGGGCGAGTGTCCTCCTTGGAGGGGAACTAAGTAAAGAGGGTGTGTGTCCTCCTTGGAGGGGAACCAGGTAAAGAGGGCGCGTGTCCTCCTTGGAGGGGAACCAGGTAAAGAGGGCGAGTGTCCTCCTTGGAGGGGAACCTGGTAAAGAGGGTGTGTGTCCTCCTTGGAGGGGAACCAGGTAAAGAGGGCGCGTGTCCTCCTTGGAGGGGAACCAGGTAAAGAGGGCGAGTGTCCTCCTTGGAGGGGAACCAGGTAAAGAGGGCGAGTGTCCTCCTTGTAGAGGAACCAGGTAAAGAGGGCGAGTGTCCTCCTTGGAGGGGAACCAGGTAAACCCAGTCACTAACACCAATCTCCTCCTGTCTGATATAAACCAACCCCACAGTCAGTGACACCAACCTCCTCCTGTCTGATATAAACCAACCCCACAGTCAGTGACACCAACCTCCTCCTGTCTGATACAAATCAACCCCAGTCGCTGACGCCAATCTCCTCCTGTCTGATATAAACCAACGCTACAGTCACTGACACCAATCTCGTCCTGTCTGATATAAACCAACCCCACAGTCAGTGACACCAATCTCCTCCTGTCTGATATAAACCAACCCCAGTCGCTGACACCAATCTCCTGTCTGATATAAACCAACTCCACAGTCACTGACACCAATCACCTCCTGTCTGATATAAACCAACCTCACAGTCACTGACACCAATCTCCTCCTATCTGATAAAAACCAACCCCACAGTCACTGACACCCATCTCCTCCTGTCTGATATAAACCAGCCCCACAGTCACTGACACCAATCTCCTCCTGTCTGATATAAACCAACCCCACAGTCACTGACCCCAATCTCCTCCTGTCTGATATAAACTAGCCCCACAGTCACTGACACCAATCTTCTCCTGTCTGATATAAACCAACTCCAGTCACTGACACCAATCTCCTCCTGTCTGATATAAACCAACCCCACAGTCACTGACACCAATCTCCTCCTGTCTGATAAAAACCAACCCCATAGTCACTGACACCAATCTCCCCCTGTCTGATATAAACCAGCCCCACAGTCAATGACACCAATCTCCTCCTGTCTGATATAAACCAGCCCCACAGTCAATGACACCAATCTCCTCCTGTCTGATATAAACCAGCCCCACAGTCAATCACACCAATCTCCTCCTGTCTGATATAAACCAACCCCACAGTCACTGACACCAATCTCCTCCCGTCTGATATAAACCAACCCCACAGTCACTGACACCAATCTCCTCCTGTCTGATATAAACCAATCCCACAGTCACTGACACCAATCTCCTCCTGTCTGATATAAACCAACCCCACAGTCACTGACACCAATCTCCTCCTGTCTGATATAAACCAACCCCACAGTCACTGACACCAATCTTCTCCTGTCTGATATAAACCAACTCCAGTCACTGACACCAATCTCCTCCTGTCTGATATAAACCAACCCCACAGTCACTGACACCAATCTTCTCCTGTCTGATATAAACCAACTCCAGTCACTGACACCAATCTCCTCCTGTCTGATATAAACCAACCCCAGTCACTGACACCAATCTCCTGTCTGATATAAACCAACTCCACAGTCAATGACACCAATCTCCTCCCGTCTGATATAAACCAACCCCACAGTCACTGACACCAATCTCCTCCTGTCTGATATAAACCAATCCCACAGTCACTGACACCAATCTCCTCCTGTCTGATATAAACCAACCCCACAGTAACTGATACCAATCTCCTCCTGTCTGATATAAACCAACCCCACAGTCACTGGTACCAATCTCCTCCTGTCTGATATAAACCAACCCCACAGCCACTGACACCAATCTCCGCCTGTCTGATATAAACCAGCCCCACAGTCACTGACACCAATCTCCTCCTGTCTGATATGAACGATCCCCACAGTCACTGACACCAATCTCCTCCTTACTGAAATAAACCAACCCCACAGTCACTGACACCAATCTCCTCCTGTCTCATATAAACCAACCCCAAAGTCAGTGACACCAATCTCCTCCTGTCTGATATAAACCAGCCCCACAGTCACTGACACCAATCTCCTCCTGTCTGATATAAACCAACCCCACAGTCACTGACACCAATCTCCTCCTTTCTGATATAAACCAACCCCACAGTCACTGACACCAATCACCTCCTGTCTGATATAAACCAACCCCACAGTCACTGACACCAATCTCCTCCTGTCTGATATAAACCAACCCCACAGTCACTGACACCAATCTCCTCCTTTCTGATATAAACCAACCCCACAGTCACTGACACCAATCTCCTCCTGTCTGATATAATCCAACCCCACAGTCACTGACACCAATCTCCTCCTGTCTGATATAAACCAACCCCACAGTCACTGACACCAATCTCCTCCTTTCTGATATAAACCAACCCCACAGTCACTGACACCAATCTCCTCCTGTCTGATATAAACCAACCCCACTGTCAGTGACACCAATCTCCTCCTGTCTGATATAAATTAACCCCAGTCACTGACACCAATCGCCTCCTGTCTGATATAATCCAACCCCACAGTCACTGACACCAATCTCCTCCTGTCTGATATAAACGAACCCCACAGTCACTGACACCAACCTCCTCCTGTCTGATATAAATTAACCCCAGTCACTGACACCAATCTCCTCCTGTCTGATATAATCCAACCCCACAGTCACTGACACCAATCTCCTCCTGTCTGATATAAACGAACCCCACAGTCACTGACACCAATCTCCTCCTTTCTGATATAAACCAACCCCACAGTCACTGACACCAATCTCCTCCTGTCTGATATAAACCAACCCCAAAGTCAGTGACACCAATCTCCTCCTGTCTGATATAAACCAGCCCCACAGTCACTGACACCAATCTCCTCCTGTCTGATATAAACTAACCCCAGTCACTGACACCAATCTCCTCCTGTCTGATACAATCCAACCCCACAGTCACTGACACCAATCTCCTCCTTTCTGATATAAACCAACCCCACAGTCACTGACACCAATCTCCTCCTGTCTGATATAAACCAACCCCACTGTCAGTGACACCAATCTCCTCCTGTCTGATATAAACCAACCCCACAGCCACTGACACCAATCTCCTCCCGTCTGATATAAACCAATCCCAGTCACTGACACCAATGTCCTCCTGTCTGATATAAACTAACCCCACAGTCACTGACACCAATCTCCTCCTGTCTGATGGAAACCAACCCCACAGTCACTGACACCAATCTCCTCCTGTCTGATATAAACCAACCCCAGACACTGACACCAATCACCTCCTGTCTGATATAAACCAACCCCAGTCACTGACACCAATCTCCTCCTGTCTGATATAAACCAACCCCAGTCACTGACACCAATCTCCTCCTGTCTGATACAAACCAATCCCAGTCACTGACACCAATCTCCTCCTGTCTGATATAAACCAACCCCACAGTCACTGACACCAATCTCCTCCTGTCTGATGTAAACTGTTGAGTCTGTGTTTTCAATTGCAGTTATACTGAATAACAGGACACAGACTACAGAAGCAAGTAAACAGGTCTTTAGTGATTGAGGGTCAGGGCTGAACTGAGATACACTTTGCTCCGCAGGGTTTATATACCGGTGTGGTCACCACCGGTACTACAATGTACAGGAGCCATCAAAAAGTAGTCCATCATCTTAAGGTATCCTCTTAAGGTGGTACAGATTACATACACTACAATTCCTCCCCTTTTAGCTTAACAGTGTACACCCCAAGTTAAACATTACATGGATAACATATATACAATTTACAGACAAAACTGTTCAAAGATTCAGTCTCTGAGGAGGCCTCCTGATCCGGCCCGGATAACGCCTTTCAGGGGTCTCTGGTTCTCGTTGCTGGGGTGACTCATCCACTTGATCTCCTATGGATTGAACATCATCATATACGTTCGAGTCTGAGGTAGATGCTACAGGCTCAATAAGTTCTTCAACTGGTGTCTCTGCCGTAGACATGGGGTCGACCCTGGTTCTCGATTCCACAAGTTGGTCAGCATGACGTCGTATTACGTTCTCTCCAACGTCTACCGTGTACATCAAGGGTCCTTGTCATGCATGAATTGTTCCAGGTTGCCATTTATCATCCCTATAGTCCCTGGCCAACACTGGTTGTCCTATTTCAAAACTACGAGTGGCCTTGTTATTTACATGCTGGAATTACTTGTTTTCGACTTCCCGTCGCACATTGGGTTTTAACAAATCCAACCGGGACCGCAACCTTCTGTTATAGAACATTATGGCAGGGCTTTGATTTGTCAATGCATGCGTGGCATTTCGATATGCCATCAGGAAATTGTCCACCTTGTGTTGTAGTGGAATATGGTCTTCACTCGTGGCCTTTATCGCCTTTTTGAACGTTTGTACAAATCTCTCGGCCAACCCATTTGTAGCCGGATGATATGGGGCAGATGTATAGTGTTTCACCCCATTCTTTTTCATGAATTTCTGGAATTCTTCTGACACGAACTGTGGTCCGTTGTCTGACCATATTTGCTCCGGCAACCCATTCCTTGCAAATATGGTTCTTAGAACTGCGATCGTCTTCTCAGAGGTAGTGGTCGACATCTTAATCACTTCTGGCCATTTAGAATGTGCGTCTACTGCTATCAAAAACATGGAATCCATGAATGGACCTGCAAAGTCGATATGCACACGTTGCCATGGGGCTGAAGGCCATTCCCACGGATGCAGCGGTGCAATTGGAGGTGCATTTTGAACTTTTTGGCACCCTGAGCAGCTTTTAGTCAGATCCTCTATTTGTTTGTCGATACCTGGCCACCACACATAAGCCCTAGCAAGACTTTTCATCTTGACTCCCCCCAGATGACCTTCGTGCAATTCTTTCAGAACTCTCTCTCTTAATTTAGGAGGAATAATCACCCTTGTTCCATACATCAATGTTCCTTGACATATGGACAGCTGTTCTCGTCTGGCTGAGAATGCTGGTAACAGTGGTTCGCCATGTGCTGGCCATCCCTTCACTGTCAAGTCGTAGACCCGAGACAGTGTCGGGTCATTTCGGGTCTCTCTCTCAATACCCGCATTGGTGACTGGTAAGCATTCGATGATGGTCGAGTGAAATATCTCGACAGGGTCAACTGCTGGTGCCTCTTCCGCTGTAGGTAGTGGCAGGCGCGACAGCCCATCAGCATTACCATGTTGCTTTGTACCTTTGAATTCAATATCATATTGATGTGCCCCTAGGAAAAGGGACCATCTCTGAAGCCTCTGCGCCGTCATTACCGGAACACCCTTCTTAGGGTTGAAAATGGAAACCAATGGCTGGTGATCTGTCAGCAGCGTAAACTTTTGGCCTTGCAGGTAATGGTTAAATTTCTTAACTCCCCACACGAGGCTGAGAGCCTCCCTATCTATCTGAGCATAGTTGCGCTCAGCGGAGGTCAATGATCTGGATGCGAAAGCGACTGGCCTTTCCGAGCCATCTGGAAACTTATGTGAGAGCACTGCCCCGATACCATATGGAGAAGCATCACAAGCTAAGCGAATAGGCAGCGTTGGGTTAAAGTGAGCCAACACTTCCTTAGAGGTGATCAGTGCCTTGCTCTTTTGAAAAGCCCGCTTACAATCATCGCTCCACTTCCATGGTATTCCCATTTGCAAAAGAGTGTTTAGCGGGTGTAACACCGTGGATAAATTTGGAAGAAACTTGTGGTAATAGTTAACCAACCCGAGGAACGACCTCAACTGGGATACATTTTCCGGTGCAGGAGCTTTTACAACAGCTTCGATCTTGTCAGGTGACTTATGGAGCCCCTCCCGGTCAATGACGTGGCCGCAGTACGAGATTCGCTTTTGAAAGAACTCGCATTTCTGGCGATTAACTCTGAGCCCATATTCTTTCAATCTGATGAGCACCTGCTCCAAATTCGCGAGGTGATCCTCATCGTTATCTCCTGTAATCAGGATGTCATCCAGGTAACATTGTGTGCCTGGAATTCCCTGCAATACCTGCTCCATGGCCCTTTGCCAAATCGCTGGAGCCGATGCCACTCCAAAAACCAGTCTATTATACCGATATAAGCCCTTATGCATGTTGATCGTGAGATATTGACGTGACGCTTCATCAATTTCCATCTGTAGGTACGCCTGCGCCAGGTCTATCTTAGTGAAGTGTTTCCCACCAGACAGCGAAGTGAAGATATCTTCAATCCGCGGAAGCGGATATTGCACCGTGTGAAGAGCCGGATTAACAGTGATCTTGAAATCGCCACAGATGCGAACCTTCCCAGGTTCCCCCGGCTTGTTGCTCAACGAACGCTTCATGACAGGAACAATGGGTGTAGCCCATTCGCTCCAGTCCACCTTGGACAGTACCCCTGAACATTCTAGCCCTTCCAGCTCTGCTTCCACAGCAGGTTGTATCGCATAAGGCACCGGTCTGGCTTTGAAAAATTTTGGGTTTACATGTTCTTCAACCTTGATGGTTGCCGTAATTCCTTTCAGTGTTCCAAGTCCCTGTTGGAACACCTCCTTAGCATCGTCTAATATTTTGGACAGTCGTTTAGGTTTGACGTCGTCCTCCTTACAGGCATCTACAGTCAGTGCGTGTATGGAATGCCAGTCCACATTTATTCTCCGGATCCATTCCCATCCCAGTAGTGGCGGACCTCCATCAGGTAACACATACAAGTCCATTTTCTGACTTTCTTTACCATTGTAGACCACGTTTACTTTTATCTTTCCTTTGGGGTATACTATTTGCCCCGTGTATGTTTTCAATACAATCTCCGTATCCCTCAGGGGAATGTGCGAGAATAACCTTTTGTAATCTTGCTTATTCATGACCGTTAATGCCGACCCAGTGTCCAATTCCATCTTCACTTGGACTCCTGCTATCCGAAGCATGACCCAGATAGTTTGGTGGTCTGCTGTGTTACCCACATTATGTCTTTTCAGACAACCCAGTTGCTTACTGCTGGAGTCTGAATCCGTCTTCTGTTCATCCGAACTGTTCTCTGTCACCTTGTGTACTTTTTTGTACTTCTCCTGTGGTGACTTTTTGCTGCTGGTCTTCTTTCCTGACCGGCATACTCTCGCTATGTGACCAAGTTTGCCACATTGCCTGCATTCTTTATCTTTGAACCAGCACTGGTTCTGGTCATGCGTTGTCCTTCCACAACAATAGCACTTTACTGTGCCCAATGCCATTTCATTGGTGCTGAATTCCAATGGCCTTTGCTGTATCTCTGCAGCGCCCCGTGCTGCTGCCTCGTGGGATGCTGCAATGCTGAAAGCTTTGTCCAGCGTAAGGTCCTTTTCCTCTAGCAGTCGCTCCTGGGTTCCTTCCCCCGTACGTCTTCGCACCCATCGAGTTTAATAGGGTTAGTGCTTTCTTATCATCCGGTACCTCATTCGTTGTACAGTAAACTTCGATGCGTTCCACATAAGTGGCCCAATCTTCCACATCGTTATCAAAAGCGGTGATGTTTCCCGTTTTTGGCATCCTTGCTGAGTTTCACCTTTCCCTTCGGATATTATTATTATTATTTTTTTCTATTTAAGATGGCGGCTTTTCCCGCGCTTGTCTTCTTCCCCCGCCGCCTCAAAATGGCGATTCCCGCGCTGTTGCCGTCCACGCCTCCCAGCGGTCCTTTATTTTCCCCTGCGCTGCTGCTCTTATTCCCCGCCGCTCCCGCGGTCCTTGTGGCCACAAACGCTTTTCTGGCTGCTGCGCGTCTCTGCCCCGATTGCAGTCCGGCCCCTGACACCGGCTGCGGTCGTGTTCTCCGCCCTTTCCGTCATTTTCCCTCCCCTTCTCCCACTGACAACTCGGCCGACTTCCCCCCCGTGCCGCTCAATCGGGCTTACCCGTCGCTGTCGTTGAAGGGATGCTCACTGATGTTTGACATCGTGGCCAGAAACCAACCCGTGTTCCTGATGGCCTCCCGTGCGATGCAGTGCTCAGCAGAATGTTGAGGGCGGATGCCCTTGTTCAATGCCCGTTTCTGAGGACGAAGCTTCCTTTGATGCAAAACTGCCGCTAGGTAAGATCAGACTCGTCGCCACTGTTGAGTCTGTGTTTTCAATTGCAGTTATACTGAATAACAGGACACAGACCACAGAAGTAAGTAAACAGGTCTTTAGTGATTGAGGGTCAGGGCTGAACTGAGATACACTTTGCTCCGCAGGGTTTATATACCGGTGTGGTCACCACCGGTAGTACAATGTACAGGAGCCATCAAAAAGTAGTCCATCATCTTAAGGTATCCTCTTAAAGTGGTACAGGTTACATACACTACATAAACCAACCCCAGTCACTGACACCAATCTCCTCCTGTCTGATATAAACCAACCCCAGTCACTGACACCAATCTCCTCCTGTCTGATATAAACCAACCCCAGTCACTGACACCAAACTCCTCCTGTCTGATATAAACCAATCCCAGTCACTGACACCAATCTCCTCCTGTCTGATATAAACCAACCCCAGTCACTGACACCAATCTCCTCCTGTCTGATATAAACCAACCCCAGTCACTGACACCAATCTCCTCCCGTCTGATATAAACCAACCCCCCAGTCACTGACACCAATCTCCTCCTGTCTGATATAAACCAACCCCACAGTCACAGACACCAATCTCCCCGTCTGATATAAACCAGCCCCACAGTCACTGACACCAATCTCCTCCTGTCTGATATAAACCAACCCCACAGTCACTGACACCAATCTCCTCCTGTCTGATATAAACCAACCCCAGTCACTGACACCAACCTCCTCCTGTCTGATATAAACCAACCCCACAGTCACTGACACCAATCTCCTCCTGTCTGAAATAAACCAACCCCACAGTCACTGACACCAATCTCCTCCTGTCTGATATAAACCAACCCCACAGTCACTGACACCAATCTCCTCCTGTCTGATATAAACCAACCCCACAGTCACTGACACCAATCTCCTCCTGTCTGATATAAACCAAGCCCACAGGCCAAGAAGGATTAAACTCAGCCCGTTACTATAACTGGACTTGTCTCCATTCCCGTGCCGGGGGGATTGCTGTACCAGACGGGAGGGCAACATTTGGGGACTCTCGATTCTCCACCAATTCCCATTCCCCTTCTTTCTGCTGGATAATGGAGGTGCCACTGTGTGTAATTTGCAAGTCAGTAAGAATTGTCAGCGAGGATTAATCAGCACTTTCTAGTTGGAGATGTAAATCAGTGGAAACTTTCAGACACTGAATTGTAAATTTTGTACCAAAGATTAATTTAGGATTGAAGTAAAATTCATAATTTTTTTGTAAACTAATTTCTGATCAAAGTCCCTGAATTGAGGGGAAAAGATCACAGACAGCGGTTCTCAAAGGGACACTGCAGCCCTGAGAAGTCAATCAACTATATATCCAGAATATTAAACTACAGCCCAGTTATAGGGATATTAACATCAGCAGATACAAACCCCAACTCTGAGAATGAACATGGTTCAGTCCTGGATGTGATTAACAGCAGAATCCAACCCATGCAGTCACATGTGAACTCGCTGGTGTGTCAGTAGGTTGGATGACTGATTGAATCTCTTCCCACACATGGAGCAGGTGAACGGCCTCTCCCCAGTGTGAACTCGCTGGTGTGTCAGCAGGTTGGATGAACAAGTGAATCCCTTCCCACACACAGAGCAGGTGAACGGCCTCTCCCCAGTGTGAACTCGCTGGTGTGTTAGCAGGTTGGATAATTTAATGAATCTCTTCCCACACACGGAGCAGATGAACGGCCTCTCCCCAGTGTGAGTGCGTTGGTGTACAATGAGATTGGATGACTTCCTGAATCTCTTCCCACAGTGAGAGCAACTGAATGGTTTATCACCGGTGTGAACTCGCTGGTGTTGAATCAGTTCCTCAGAGCTTTTAAAGCAGTTCGCACAGTTGGAGCATTTAAAAGGTCTCTCGTCAGTGTGAACTCGCTGGTGTCTCAGAAGGTGGGATGAATTAGTGAATCCCTTCCCACACACGGAGCAGGTGAACGGCCTCTCCCCAGTGTGCCGGTAGCAATGAGTTTTCAGCTCAGACGGGCAAGTGAATCCCTTCCCACGGTCCCCACATTTCCACGGTTTCTCCATGGTGCGGGTGTCCTTGTGACTCTCCAGGTTGGACGATTGGTTGAAGCCTCATCCACACAGAACACGTGTACGGTTTCTCCCCACTGTGAACGGTGCGATGATTTTTCAGGCTCTGTAATTGGTTAAAACATTTCTCCGTCCACATTCAAAGGCCGATATTATTCACGTCCAAATGTATCGAGAGCCTTTGTCAGATCTTGATGTGATGTTTGGTTTGAGTTTCCCATTTGCAAATCCTCCCCTTCTAATACACTGTAAAAAGAGTTTACAAAAGTCTTCACTGTGAGTACAGGATAGAAATTCAGAACAGACAATTCTAGGTGCTGACTCTGGCTGGGTTCAGTTCTACACTCACAGGTTCCCCTCTCTCCTCCCCTGAAGATGCTGACTCTGTCTGGGTTCAGTTCTACACTCACAGGTTCCCCTCTCTCCTCCCCTGAAGGTGCTGACTCTGGCTGGGTTCAGTTCGACACTCACTGGTTCCCCTCCCTCTCCTCCCCTGAAGGTGTTGACTCTGGCTGGGTTCAGTTCTACACTCACTGGTTCCCCTCCCTCTCCTCTCCTGAAGGTGCTGACTCTAGTTGGGGTCAGTTCTACACTCACTGGTTCCCCTCCCTCTCCACCCCTGAAGGTGCTGATTCTGGCTGGGTTCAGTTCTACACTCACTGGTTCCCCTCCCTCTCCTCCCCTGAAGGTGCTGACTCTGGCTGGGGTCAGTTCTACACTCACTGGTTCCCCTCCCTCTCCTCCCCTGAAGGTGCTGACTCTGGCTGGGTTCAGTTCGACACTCACTGGTTCCCCTCCCTCTCCACCCCTGAAGGTGCTGACTCTGGCTGGGTTCAGTTCGACACTCACTGGTTCCCCTCCCTCTCCTCCCCTGAAGGTGTTGACTCTGGCTGGGTTCAGTTCGACACTCACTGGTTCCCCTCCCTCTCCTCCCCTGAAGGTGCTGACTCTGGCTGGGTTCAGTTCTACACTCACTGGTTCCCCTCCCTCTCCACCCCTGAAGGTGTTGACTCTGGCTGGGTTCAGTTCGACACTCACTGGTTCCCCTCCCTCTCCTCCCCTGAAGGTGCTGACTCTGGCTGGGTTCAGTTCGACACTCACTGGTTCCTCTCTCTCCTCCCCTGAAAGGGCTGACTCTGGCTGGGTTCAGTTCGACACTCACTGGTTCCTCCCTCTCCTCCCCTGAAGGTGCTGACTTTGGCTGGGTTCAGTTCTACACTCACTGGTTCCCCTCCCTCTCCTACCCTGAAGGTGCTGACTCTGGCTGGGTTCAGTTCTACACTCACTGGTTCCCCTCTCTCTCCTCCGCTGAAGGTGTTGACTCTGGCTGGGTTCAGTTCTACATTCACTGGTTCCCCTCCCTCTCCTCCCCTGAAGGTGCTGACTCTAGTTGGGGTCAGTTCTACACTCACTGGTTCCCCTCCCTCTCCTCTCCTGAAGGTGCTGACTCTAGTTGGGGTCAGTTCTACACTCACTGGTTCCCCTCCCTCTCCACCCCTGAAGGTGCTGATTCTGGCTGGGTTCAGTTCTACACTCACTGGTTCCCCTCCCTCTCCTCCCCTGAAGGTGCTGACTCTGGCTGGGGTCAGTTCTACACTCACTGGTTCCCCTCCCTCTCCACCCCTGAAGGTGCTGACTCTGGCTGGGTTCAGTTCTACACTCACTGGTTCCCCTCCCTCTCCACCCCTGAAGGTGCTGATTCTGGCTGGGTTCAGTTCTACACTCACTGGTTTCCCTCCCTCTCCTCCCCTGAAGGTGCTGACTCTGGCTGGGTTCAGTTCTACACTCACTGGTTCCCCACCTTATGAACTGCTTTGTGCACTTTGTTAAACACACACACAGCAGAAGCACATTAATCTGATGGGAGATCACTGACACCGGTTGTGGGGAAAATGCTAGAGTCCATTATAAAAGATGAAACAGCAGAGCACTTGGAAAACAGTGACAGGATCGGACAAAGTCAACATGGATTTACAAAAGGTAAACGGTGCTTGACTAATCTACTGGAATTTTTTCAGGATGTAACTGGTGGAATAGATCAGGGAGAACCAGTGGATGTGGTGTATTTGGACTTGCAGAAGGCTTTCGATAAGGTCCCACATAAGAGATTAGCGTGCAAAGTTAAAGCACATGGGATTGGGTACAAGGTACTGACTTGGATAGAGAACTGGTTGGCAGACAGGAAGCAAAGAGTTGGAATAAACGGGTCTTTTTCTGAGTGGCAGGCAGTGAGTAGTGGGGTACCGCAGAGATCGGTGCTAGGACCCCAGCCAAACACAATATATATTAATGATCTAGACGAGGGAACTAGATGTAATATGTCCAAGTTTGCAGACAACACAAAGCTGGGTGGGCGTGTGTGCTGTGAGGAGGATGCAGATAAACTTCAGTATGATTTGGACAGGTTGGGTGATTGGGCAGATGCATGGCAGATGCAGTATAATGTGGATAAAAGCGAGGTTATCCACTTTGGTGGCAAAAACAGGAAGGCAGCTTATTATCTGACCAGCAATAGATTGGGAGAAGGGAAAGTGCAACGAGACCTGGGTGTCCTTGTGCACCAGTCGCTGAAGGTAAGCATGCAGGTGCAGCAGGCAGTTAAGAAGGCAAATGGTATGTTGGCCTTCATAGCGAGAGGATGTCTTGCTGCAGTTGTACAGGGTCTTGGTGAGACCACAACGTGAGTATTGTGTGCAGTTTTGGTCACCTTATCTGAGGAAGGATGTTCTTGCTATGGAGGGAGTGCAGCAAAGATTCACCAGACTGATACCTGGGATGGCAGGAATGACATGAGGAGAGATTGGGTCGATTGGGCTTATATTCGCTGGCGTTCAGAAGAATGAGAGGGGATCTCATTGAAACGTATAAAATTCTAACAGGACTGGACAGACTAGATGCAGGAAGGATGTACCCGATGGTGGGGGAGTCCAGAACCAGGGGTCACCGTCTAAGAATAAGGGGTAAGCCATTTAGGACTGAGATGAGGAGGAATTTCTTCACCCAGACAGTGGTGAACCTGTGGAATTCTCTACCACAGAAGGCAGTGGAGGCCAATTAATTAAATATATTCAAGAAGGAGTTAGATATATTTCTTAAAGCTAAAGGAATCAAGGGATATGGGGAGAAAGCAGTGACAGGGTACTGAATTTGGATGATCAGCCATGATCTCATTAAATGGCGGAGCAGGCTCGAGGGGCCGAATGGCCTACACCTGCTCCTATCTTCTATGTTTCTATGTGCATGAACAGAGAGACCTGGGGGTATGTGTGCACAAATCGTTGAAGGTGGCAGGGCAGGTTGAGAAAGCGGTTAAAAAAGCATACGGGATCCTGGGCTTTATAAATAGAGGCATAGAGTCCAAAAGCAAGGAAGTTATGATGAAACTTTATAAAACACTGGTTCGGCCTCAACTGGAGTATTGTGTCCAATTCTGGGCACCGCACTTTATGTAGGATGTGAAGGCCTTAGAGAGGGTGCAGAAAAGATTTACAAGAATGGTTCCAGGGATAAGGGATGAGGGACTTCAGTTATGTGGATAGACTGGAGAAGCTGGGGTTGTTCTCCTTAGAGCAGAGAAGGTTGAGAGGAGATTTGATGGAGGTATTCAAAATCATGAGGGTTCTGGACAGAGTAGATAGAGAGAAACTGTTCCCATTGGTGGAAGGGTCGAGAACCAGAGGACACAGATTTAAGGTGATTGGCAGAAGAACCAAAGGCGACATGAGGAAAAACTTTTTTACGCAGCGAGTGGTTAGGATCTGGAATGCACTGCCTGAAAGGGTGGTGGAGGCAGATTCAATCACGGCTTTCAAAAGGGAATTGGATCAGTACCTGAAGTAAATAAATTTGCAGGGTTACAGGGAAAGGGCGGGGAGTGGGACTAGCTGAAGTGATCTTGCAGAGAGCCGGCACGGGCTCGACGGGCCGACTGGCCTCCTTCTGTGCTGTAACCATTCTATGATTCTATAAAATATTAGAAAGTTTGTTCTTCAGAAGCACAAGGTTTATCTGCTTTTATTGATGAATTTAAAAAGTCTCTATTAAAACCTGAGCCAGTGTGTTGTGAGACAAAGAGCCTTGTGTCCAATAAGGGGAATAAAGGCCCACAGCCTCCCCTGGCCCCGGGCCCTGAACAAGGGACTGGAGAAACTCGCTGCCCTGTGGATCAGACAATCAGCCGGCGCTAGTCCCGCCCCTCGCGCTCCCTGATTGGTTGGAGGACCCGCCGCCGGCTCGCTCCTCCAGCTCCGCCCCGCTCGCTCCCTATTGGTCGGAAGCTCCCGTCAATCAGGCCGTGGGCCCGGGTCACGTGTCCCCGAGGAGACCACGCACCGTCCAACTGACGCCGCTCGGTCCGGGGCCTCGCGGACTCTCAGGTTTTTCTATTTCACTTTATTCTCTCCCGATCCACCCCTCCCCCAACCCCGCGCGATTCTCCACCCAATCGGAGTGGAGAAAACTCACTTTGCGTCACCGATCGCGACTCTGTAACCGGCACCAAGGTCTTTCCTGGAATGCCCCGCGCCGACTCCGTTCGACAGGATCTGAGGGCGCAGGCGCAGCTCCGAGTGGGGGAGGGGTTTGGTCTGCTCTGGACATGCACGGTTTTTGCCATTGGTGACCGGGGGGGGTGGGTCGCTGTGCCGGACTCGGCCCAAACAGCCGTCCCGCGTGCGCATGCGCGGACTCTCTGTCCCCAGTAGGAGCAGGAGTGGCCATTCGGCCCCTCCAGCCTGCTCCACCATTCAATGAGATCATGGCTGATCATCACCTCAACTCCATTCACCGGCCCTATCGCATATCCTTGGTGCCCTTACTGGTCAGAAATCTATCCACTTCTGTTGTGAATATACCCAATGATTGAGCCTCCACAGCCCTCTGGGGTAGAGAATTCCAAAGATTCACCGCCCTCTGAGTGAAGAAATTTCTTCTCATCTCAGTCCTGAATGGCCGACCCTTTATCCTGAGGCTGTGGCCCCTGGTTCTAGACTCCCCAGCCAAGGGAAACATTCTCCCAGCATCCACCCTATCAAGCCCTGTAATAATTTTGTATGCTTCAATGAGATCCCCTTTCATTCTTCTGAATTCAAGAAAATACAGGCCTAGTTTACTCAATCTCTTCTCATACGACAGTCCCACCATCCCAGGAATCAATCTCGTGAACCTTTGTTGCACTCCCTCTATGGCAAGTATATCCTTCCTTAGGTAAGGAGACCAAAATTGTACACAGTACTCCAGGTGTGGTCTCACCAAGGCCCTATATAATTGGAGTAAGACTTCTTTTGTCCTGTACTCAAATCCTCTTGTAAAGTCAATCAACCAACAGCTAGAAGAGGTCGCTGGTGAGACCAGTGAAGAAAGAAAGACTTGCATTTATATAGCGCCTTTCACCACTACCGGATGTCCCAAAGTGTTTTACAGCCAATGAAGTACTTTTGAAGTGTAGTCACTGTTGTAATGTAAGAAACGCGGCAGTCAATTAGCGCACAGCAAGCTCCCACAAACAGCAATGTGATAATGACCAGATAATCTATCTTTTTATGTTGATTGAGAGATAAACATTGGCTAGGAGACTGCGGATAACTGCCCTGCTCTTTCCCACATTACAACAGTGACTACTTCATTGTAGTACTTCATTGGCTGTAAAGCACTTCAAGACATCTGGTGGTCATGAAAGCACTATATAAATGCAAGTCTTTCTTGAAATAGTGCCATGGGATCTTTTATATCCACCTGAGAGAGCAGACGGGGCCTCAGTTTAACGCCTCATCCGAAAGACAGCACCTCCGACAGTGCAGCACTCCCTCGGCACTGCACTGGAGTGTCAGCCTAGATTTTTGTGCTCAAGTCTCTGGGCTGGGACTTGAATCCACAACTTTCTGCCTCAGAGGTGAAAGTGCTACCAACTGAGTCACAGCTGACACTAAAGAACAAGCAGTTCTGACGAAAGGTCATTGACCTGAAACGTTAACTCTGTTTCTGTCTCCACAGATGCGGCCTGACCTGCTGAGTATTTCCAGCAGTTTCTGTTTTTATTAAAGAAACGAGGGAGTGATTGCTGACAGGAAGAATGTTGGGTCGTCCTGCACATGTGCACCTCCCTGGTGGCTGAGGCGAAACACCGACTCGCCCCCACCTGAGCCGCGCACGCGTACCAGATGTTGCAGCTCCGCATGCGCGCCCGATGTTCCAACCGCGGGGTTTTGTGTGCTGAGCATGCGCGTTGCGGACCGATCGGGACAGACGATTGTGGAGCAGGAGGGAGAGCGCGGGGGCCATGAGCACATGCGCGGGACTCAGCGTCAACAGAGCGCTTTCTGGCGCGCCGGGGCTTGTGGGCATTACAGCCGCCATTACTGCTGATCCTTTCAACCAACCTGTGCAGCAGCTGGAGCCTGAAAATCAGCTTCACTGCCCCTAGGGTCGGAAAGAGGAAAATTAAACAACAGTTTGCCTCTGATCCTTTTCTGATCTCAATTTACAGGGTTATAGAAGTGGAGCAGTTACAGATAGGAAACTCAGACCAAACATCGCGTCTAGATCTGACAGAGTCCCTCGATTCATCAGGACCTGAATATCATCGGCCTTTGCACATGGAAGGAGAAAGCAGCGATCGCAGCGATGACAAACCGCACACGTGTTCAGTGTGTGGACGTGGATTCAACCGATTGCCTGACCTGGCGAGACACATGCACCGTCACACCGGGGAGAAACCGGGTAAAGGTGGGGACAGCGGGAAGGGATTCAGTTCCCCGTCTGCATTGGAAGTTCAACGGCGCAGTCACACCAGGGACAGTCCGTTCACCTGCTCCGTGTGTGGAAAGGGATTTGTTTGTTCATCCCACCTGCAAACACACCAGCGAGTTCACACTGGGGAGAGACCATTTCAGTGTTCTGACTGTGGGAAGAGCTTTAAAAGCCCCCAGGATCTGAAGGGACACCAGCGAGTTCACACTGATGAGAGGCCGTTCACCTGCTTTGTGTGTGGGAAGGCGTTCACTGAGTCATCCCACCTGCTGTCACATCAGCTTGTTCACACTAGAGAGAACCCCTTTAAATGTTCTGACTGTGGAAAGATCTTTAAAAGCTCCGGGGAGCTGAAGAGACACCAAAACCTACACACTGGGGAGAGACCGTTCACCTGCTCCGTGTGTGGGAAGGGATTCGCTCAGTCATCCAACCTGCTGGCACATCAGCGAGTTCACACTGGGGAGAGACCCTTTAAATGTTCTGACTGTGGGAAGAGCTTTAAAAGCTCCAGGGATCTGAAGGGACACCAGCTTGTTCACACTGATGAGAGACCATTTCAATGTTCTGACTGTGGGAAGAGCTTTAAAAGCCCCCAGGATCTGAAGGGACACCAGCTTGTTCACACTGATGAGAGACCATTTCAATGTTCTGACTGTGGGAAGAGCTTTAAAAGCCTCCAGGATCTGAAGCGACACCAGCTTGTTCACACTGGGGAGAGACCATTTCAGTGTCCTAACTGTGGGAAGAGCTTTAAAAGCCCTGAGGAACTGAAGGGACACCAGCGAGTTCACACTGACGAGAGACCATTTCAGTGTCCTAACTGTGGGAAGAGCTTTAAAAGCCCCCAGTATCTGAAGCAACACCAGCGAGCTCACACTGATGAGAGACCGTTTAAATGTTCTGACTGTGTGAAGAGCTTTAAAAGCTCCGGGGAGCTCAAGCAACACCAGCGAGTTCACACTGGGGAGAGGCCGTTCACCTGCTCTGAATGTGGGAAGGGATTCACTGAATCATCCAAGCTGCAGACACATCAGCTTGTTCACACTGACGAGAGACCCTTTAAATGTTCTGACTGTGGGAAGAGCTTTAAAAGTCCCCAGTATCTGAAGGGACACCAGCGAGTTCACACTGACGAGAGACCCTTTAAATGTTCTGACTGTGGAAAGATCTTTAAAAGCTCCGGGGCGCTGAAGAGACACCAAAACCTACACACTGGGGACAGACTGTTCACCTGCTCCGTGTGTGGGAAGGGATTCACTGTGTCATCCACCCTCCTGTCACATCAGCTTGTTCACACTGACGAGAGACCTGTGAAATGTTCTGACTGTGGGAAGAGCTTTAAAAGCTCCAAGAACCTTAAGGGACACCAGCGACTTCACACTGATCATAGAATCTAAAAGCACAGAAGGAGGTGATTCGGCCCATCGTGTCTGTGCCGGCTCTTTGAAAGAGCTGTCCAATTTAGTCCCAAACCCCAGCTTTATCCCCAGAACTCTGCAAACTAGTCCTCTTCAAGTACATGTCCAATTACTGTTTGAAAGTTCCTGTGGAACCTGATTCCAGCATCCTTTCAGATGGTGTGTTCCAGATCTTAACAACCCTCTGTGTGAAAACAATTCTCCTCATTCCCCTCTAGTTCTTTTAGCAACCATTTTAAATCTGTGACCTTTGATTACCGACCCACTTGCCAGAGTGAACAGTTTCTCCCTACTTGCTCGATCAAAACCCCTCATCATTTTGAACACCTCTATTAGGTCTCCTCTTAACCTTCTCTGCTCTAAGGGGAACAATCCCAGCTTCTCCAATCTCTCCACATAACTGAAGTCCCTCATCCCTGGTACCATCCTGGTCAACCTCCTCTGCACCCTCTCCAAGGCCTTGACATCCTTCCTAAAGTGTGGTGCCCAGAACTGTACACAAGACTCCAGCTGAGGCCAAAACCCTGCAGCTGTACAAACCCCTGGTTAGACCACACCTGGAGTACTGTGAGCAGTTCTGGGCACCACACCTTAGGAAGGATATATTGGCCTTGGAGGGAGTGCAGCGTAGGTTTACCAGAATGGTACCCGGACTTCAAGGGTTAAGTTACGGGGAGAGATTACACAAATTAGGGTTGTATTCCCTGGAATTTAGAAGGATAAGGTGTGATCTGATCGAAGTTTTCAGGATATTAAGGGGAACAGATAGGGTAGATAGAGAGAAACTATTTCCGCTGGTTGGGGATTCTAGGACTGGGGACATAGTCTAAAAATTATAGCCAGACCTTTCAGGAGTGAAATTAGGAAACACTTCTACACACAAAGGGTGGTAGAAGTTTGGAACTCTCTTCCGCAAACAGCAATTGATGTTAGATCAATTGTTAATTTTAAATCTGAGATTGATAGGTTTTTGTTACCCAAAGGTATTAAGGGATATGGGCCAAAGGCAGGTGTATGGAGTTAGGTCACAGATCAGCCATGATCTCATTGAATGGCGGAACAGGCTCGAGGGGCTGAATGGCCTCCTCCTGTCCTATGTTCCTAACTAGTGATTTGTGAAGGTTTAGTGTAACTTCCTTGTTTTTGTATTCAATGGCCCTATTTGCAAAGCCAAGTATCCCATACGCTTTCTGAACCGCCTCACCAACTTGCCGTGGCACTTTCAAAGATTTGTGAATCTGGACCCCCAGGTCCCTCTGCTCTTGCACCCCCTGAAAATAGTCCAATTTAGATTATACGGCCTCTCCCTGTTGTTTCTCCCAAAGTGCATCACTTCACACTTATCCTCATTTAATTTCATCTGCCTTGTGTCTGCTCATTTCACAGCCTGTCTCTGCCCTCCTGAAGTCTGCTACTATTATGCTCACTATTTACTACGTTGCCAAGTTTTTTATCATCTGTAAACTTCGAACTTGTACACCTATACCCAAGTCCAGGTCAGTTATATATAACAAGAAAAACAATGGTCCTAATCCCGACCCCTGGGGGAACCCACTGCATACTTCCCTCCAGTCAGAAAAACATCCCTCAGCAGTACTCACTGTCGCCTCTCCCTTAGCCAATTATACCCAAATTACCATCAGACCTTTAATTCCCTGTGCTTCTATTCCCCGAGTAAGTCTCTTATGTGGTACTTTATCAAATGCCTTTAGAAAGTCCATGTATACAACATCTGCTGCACTACCTTCATCAACTCTCTGTTACTTCATCAAAGAACTCAATCAGGTTAGTCAGACACGATTTGCCTTTAACAAATCCATACTGGCTGCCCCTTATTAACCCATGCTTCTCCAAGTGAGAATTAATTTTGTCCTTGACAGTGGTCTCTAGTTGTTCACCGACCACTGACATTAGACTGATTGGCCTGTAGTTACCAGGTTTATCCCTCTCCCCTTTTTTAAACAGGGGTGTAACATTTGCAATCCTCCAGTCCTCTGGCACCACTCCCATATATCTGAGGGAGATTGAAAGATTGTGGTCGGAGCTTCTGCTATCTCCACCCTAGCTTCCCTCAGCAATCTAGGATGCATCACATCTGGACCGGGTGACTTGTTAACGTTGAGTGATGACAACCTATTTAGCACCTCCTTTCTATCCATTTTTATCCAATTTCTCTACTCCCCCCTCCTCTACTGCGACATTAACTTCATCCTCTTCTTTTGTGAAGACAGATGCTAAGTACTCATTCAGTACCTCAGCCACGCCCTCTGCCTCCGTATGATGAGCTCCTATTTGGTCCCTAATCGGCCCCACCATTCCTTTAACTATCCTTTTACTTTTCATATGTTTATAGAAGATTTTTGGGTTCTCTTTTATGTTACCCACTAATCTTTTCTCATCGTCTCTCTTTGCCCTTCTTATATCCTGTTTCAATTTCCCCCGCACTCTCTGTATTCTGCCTGGTTTTTGACTGTATTCTGTACCTGACATTTGTCGTAAACCTCCTTTTTCTGTTTTATTCTAACCTCGATATCCTTTGTCATCGGGAGCTCGAGCTTTGGATGCCCCATCTTTCCTCCTTATGGGAATATGTTTGGTTTGTACCCGAACTATCTCAGCCTTGAAGGCCTGCCATTGGTCATTCACTGTTTTCCTGGACATTCTTTGTTTCCAGTCCACCTGAGCGCGATCCCTTCTCAAATCACTGAAATTGGTTCTCTTCCAGCTGGGTATTTTCACCGTTGATTTTATTTTGTCCCTTTCCATAACTGCTTTAAACCTGGTGTGGAGATGCCGGAGTTGGACTGGGGTGGACAAATGTAAGAAGTCACACAACACCAGGTTATAGTCCAACAGCTTTATTTGAAATCACAAGCTTTCGGAGCGCTGCTCCTTCGCCAGGTGACGAAGGAGCAGCGCTCCGAAAGCTTGTGATTTCAAATAAAGCTGTTGGACTATAACCTGGTGTTGTGTGACTTCTTACTTTAAACCTAATAATATTGTGATCACTGTTAACCAGATCCCTCCTGCCCCAGAACTGATGAGAGACCCTTTAAATGTTCTGACTGTGCAAAGAGGTTTCAGAGGTCATCCAACCTGCTGAGTCACCAGCGAGTTCACACAGATCTTCAAAGAAAGGAAGATGTTTTAGAAAGGCTGACGACACTAAAAGTTCGCAGCCATCTCAGAGTAGTGTCCCTTTAATTACAATCTCACGGAACAAGAAGAATCGCTGTCCCTTTAACTATCACAAATCCCTGTGTGGAGGAGAGGGGGAGATACGGTCTGTCCCAGTAACTGTCGCAGAACAGAATTAACGACCCTGTCCCATAAGGGCTTGACCCTCAGCCACTCCCTGCTTTTCCTCAAGTGTCTGATCCTTAAAGTTCTCATCCTTGTTTTCAAATCCCTCCGTGGCCTCGCCCCTCCCTATCCCTGTAATTTATTTCAGCCCCTACAACCCCCCGAGATATCTGCGCTCCTCTAATTCTGGCCTCTTGAGCATCCCTGATTTTAATCGCTCCACCATTGGTGGCCGTGCCTTCAGCTGCCTGGGCCCTAAGCTCTGGAATTCCTTCCCTAAATCTCTCCATCTCTCTACCTCTCTCTCCTTCTTTAAGATGCTCCTTAAAACCTACCTCTTTGACCAAGCTTTTGGTCATCTGCCCGAATATCTCCTTATGTGGCTCGGTGTCAAATTTTGTTTTCTAACGATCCTGTGAAGAGCCTTGGGATGTTTTACTACATTTAAGGCGCTTTATAAATACAAGTGGTTGTTGTTGTTTCCTGAAACTAATAATAAATTCCCCAGAGGGAAAAAACTTGTCCTTTTACTCCCAAATATTAAAAAGTTTGTTCTACAGAAGCACAGGGTTTATCTGCTTTTATTGATGAATTTAAAAAGTCTGTATTAAAACCTGAGCCAGTGTGTTGTGAGACAAAGAGCCTTGTGTCCAATAAGGGGAATAAAGGCCCACAGCCTCCCCTGGCCCCGGGCCCTGAACAAGGGACTGGAGAAACTCGCTGCCCTGCGGATCAGACAATCAGCCGGTGCTAGTCCTGCCCCTCGGGCTCCCCGATTGGTTGGAGGACCTGCCGCCGACTCGCTCCTCCAGCCCCGCCCTGCTCGCCCCCTATTGGTCGGAAGCTCCCGTCAATCAGGCCGTGGGCCCGGGTCACGTGTCCCTCGCCAACAACAAAGAAAGCCTCCCGCGGGCGCCAGGCGGCCGCAGGTCGGCGGGAGCGGGGTTGGGAGATTAATAAACTGCGGGTAGGCCGCGCCGTAGGGTTTATAAAGTCGGAGAACAGCCTCAGGCCTGAATGAGATCCAGCGGCCTGGTCTGTGTTCCGCCGGACGGCAGCGGTGAGGCTTTTTCTCGGTGACAGGCCCGGGTTACGCGCCGCCATCTTGGTGGAGGAAAGACGGACCGGTTCCACCTGCAGCACGGCCCATGCGCAGCCATCTTCTCACCTCCTGAGGCGGTCCCTGGGATCGAGGATAACGTGCTTCCGCTAACAATGGGTTATCAGGTGACTGATGAGCGCGACACCAGGAAACCCGGACAGGAGAAACCACAACTGGATCGACACAGCAGAGCCGCCAATCCAGAGCCGGCTTGTATCAGGGAGGGCGCTGGATGCGGAAGTCGGTCCCTGGCCGCCTGTGTAGGTCTTTTTGTTGCTTCAGTTTGAGCTGGAGTGGAGATGGAGGAGAAGCTGCTGGGTTTAACCCCCAGTACTTCTGAGCCCAGGAGGACCCAACAATTTCCAATGTGAGACTGTCAAGGGAGGTGGATTCTGGGGGAGATTAGGTTGCTAAACATACACTATCCCTACAATATAAAAGATTATTGTTTTAGGAACAAGTATTTCTGTAGAGGCTTTTAATCTATTTTACATATGCAGATTTTTTTATTCATTCTTGGGGTGTGGGTGTCGCTGGATTGCCCAGCATTTATTGCCCATCACTAGTTGCCCTTGAGAAGGTGGTGGTGAGCCGCCTTCTTGAACCACTGCAGTCCGTGTGGTGAAGGTGCTCCCACAGTGCTGTTAGGGACGGAGTTCCAGGATTGTGACCCAGTGACAATGAAGGAATGACGATCTATGTCCAAGTCAGGATGGTGTGTGACTTGCAGATGATGGTGTTCCCATGCACCTGTTGTTCTTTTCATTCTAGGCGGTAGAAGTCATGGGACAGGTAGGGTGGCAGGTTCCCTTCCATAAGAACACAAGAATTAGGAGCAGGAGTGGGCCATACGGCCCCTCGAGCCTGCTCCGCCATTCAATAAGGTCATGGCTGATCTTCAACCTGAACTTGACGTTCCCGCCCGATCCCCATATCCCTGAGGGACATCAGTGAACCAGTTGGGATTTTACGACAATCCGGCAGCTTTCATCGTTACTTTTTGTCTAGTACCGGCCCCACAAATTCCCAGATTCATTGAGCTCAATTTCAAAACCTGTCTTTGTGTTTTTGTGCGTTTTCTCTCACGCTCCCTTTTTCCTGTTTTATATTCATTTTACAGGGTATTCGAAGGGGAGGATTTGTAGACGGAAAATTTAACTCAAACGTCACATCAAGATCTGACAGAGTCACTCAATTCATCGGGACCTGAATATCATCAAACATAACATGGAAGCAAAAAGCACCGTTCACAGCGGGGAGAAACCGTCCACGTGTTCTGTGTGTGGACGAGGATTCAGTCGATCCTCTGGCCTGGCAAAACACAAGCGCAGTCACACCGGGGAGAAACCGTGGAAATGTGGGGACTGTGGGAAAGGATTTGATTACCCGTATCAGCTGGAAATTCATCAGCGCAGTCACACTGGTGAGAGGCTGTTCACCTGCTCCGTCTGTGGGAAGGGATTCACTCAGTCATCTGACCTGCTGACACACCAGCGAGTTCACACTGGGGAGAGGCCGTTCACCTGCTCCGTGTATGGAAAGGGATTCACTCAGTCATTCACCCTGCTGAGACACCAACTTGTTCACACCATAGTGAGACATTTTAAATGTTCTGACTGTGAGAAGAGCTTTAAAAGCAAAAAGTATCTGCTGACACACCAGCGAGTTTGCACTGGGGAGAGGCCGTTCACCTGCTCCGTGCATGGGAACGGATTCACTTGTTCATGCCACCTGCTGAGACACCAGCGAGCTCACACTGATAAGAGACCTTTTAAATGTTCTGACTGTGAGCAGAGCTTTAAAAGCAAAAATGATCTGTTGGCACACCAACGCACTCACACTGGGGAGAGGCGGTTCACCTGTTCCGAGTGTGGGAAGGGATTCACTCATTCATCCAACCTGTTGAGACACCAGCGAGTTCACAAGTGACGGCAGGGGTTGGATTCTGCATATTGCTGCTGTTAATCACATCCAGGACTGAATCCTGTTCACTCTGATAGTTGGGTTCACTCCTGCTGTTGAACTCCAGCACTGACCCTGCTGAAGGTTGTAGGCTCAGGGAGTGGGGCCTCCAGGAGTGGACGGTAAGAAAGCTGGGTTTCGGTATCCTGACAAATATATGGCGAGGAACCAGAGGAATCCTTACTAAGGAAATGACTGGGGTTTCACCGGCCAGCGTAGGTCTTGGGGTGAATGATGCCTTACTCCCTGAACTATCTTACATTGAACCCAGTTGAGATCAAGAGATCAGATGAATACGTGGCTAGAGGAATGGTGCAAGGGGGAGGGATTCAAATTCCTGGGACATTGGACCCGGTTCTGGGGGAGGTGGGACCAGTACAAACTGGATGGTTTGCACCTGGGCAGGACTGGGACTGATGTCCTTGGGGGAGTGTTTGCTAGTGCTCTGGGGGAGGGTTGAAACTAAAATGGCAGGGGGTTGGGAACCTGAGCAGGGAGACAGAAGAAATGGAAACAAGGATAGAAGCAAAAGACAGGAAGGAGAAAAACAAAGGTGGCAGTCAGAGAAATCAAGGGTTCAAATCAAACATGGCCACAGTAAATAATAATTCTAAAAGGTCTAAGAGTGTTAAAAAAAACAAGCCTGCAGGCCTTGTGTCAATGCGAGGAGCATTCTTAATAAGGTGGATGAATTAGCTGCGCAAATAGAGGTAAACGGATATGATATGATTGGGATTACGGAAACATGGCTCCAGGGTGACCAAGGCTGGGAACTCAACATCCAGGGGTATTCAATATTCAGGAAAGATAGGCAAATAGGAAAAGGAGGTGGGGTAGCATTACTGGTTAAAGAGGGGATTAACACAATTGAAAGGAAGGATATTAGCTCTGATGATGTGGAATCTGTATGGGTAGAACTGAGAAATACCATGGGGCAGAAAACGTTAGTGGGAGTGGTATATAGACCTCCAAACAGTAATGCGGAGGTTGGGGATGGCATTAAATGGGAAATTAGAGACGCGTGCAATAAGGGCAAAGCCTTTATCATGGGTGACTTTAATCTACATATAGATTGGGCTAACCAAATTAGTAACAATACTGTGGAGGAGGAATTCCTGGAGTGTATACGAGATGGTTTCCTGGACCAATATGTCGAGGAACCAACTAGAGATCAGGCAATCTTAGACTGGGTATTATGTAATGAGAATGGATTAATTAGCAATCTTGTTGTGCGAGGCCCCTTGGGTCAGAGCGATCATAATATGATAGAATTCTTCATTAAGATGGAGAGTGGAGTAGTTGACTCAGAGACTAGGGTCCTGAATTTAAATAAAGGAAGCTACGATGGTATGAGGCACGAGTTGGGTAGGATTGATTTGGGCATGTTACTCAAAGGGTTGACGGTGGATAGGCAATGGCAAACATTCAAAGATCGCATGGATGAACTACAGAATTTGTTCATCCCTGTTTGGCATAAAAATAAAACAAAAAAGGTGACTCAACCGTGGTTAACAAGGGAAATTAGGGATAGCATAAGATCCAAGGAGAAGATATATAAATTGGCCAGCAAAAGCAGTAAACCTGAGGATTGGGAGCAGTTTAGGATTCAGCAAAGGAGGACAAAGGGATTAATTAAGAGGGGGAAAATAGAGTATGAGAGTAAGCTTGCAGGGAACACAAAAACTGACTGTAAAAGCTTTTATAGATATGTGAAGAGAAAAAGATTGGTGAAGTCAAGCATAGGTCCCTTGCAGTCAGAATCAGGGGAATTAATAATGGGGAACAAAGAAATGGCTGACCAATTAAATACATACTTTGGTTCTGTCTTCACAAAGGAGGACACAAATAACCTCCCAGAGATGTCAGGGAACATAGGGTCTAATGAGAGAGAGGAACTGAAAGAAATCAGTATTTGTAGGGAAATGGTGTTAGGGAAATTGATGGGATTGAAGGCCGATAAATACCCAGGGCCTGATAATCTACATCCTAGGGTACTTAAGGAAGTGGCCCTAGAAATAGTAGATGCATTGCTGGTCATCTTCCAAAATTCGATCGACTGTGGAACAGTTCCCATGGATTGGAGGGTAGCTAATGTTACCCCACTATTCAAAAAAGGTGGTAGAGAGAAAACGGGGAATTATAGACCGGTAAGCCTGACATCGGTAGTGGGGAAAATGCTAGAGTCCATTATAAAAGATGTAATAGCAGAGCACTTGGAAAACAGTGACAGGATCGGACAAAGTCAACATAGATTTACAAAAGGTAAATTGTGCTTGACTAATCTACTGGAATTTTTTGATGATATAACTGGTAGAAGGGAGAACCAGTGGATGTGGTGTATTTGAACTTTCAGAAGGCTTTCGATAAGGTCCCGCATAAGAGATTAGCGTGTAAAGTTAAGGCACGTGGGATTGGGGGCAAGGTACTGACTTGGATAAAGAACTGGTTGGCAGACAGGAAGCAAAGAGTTGGAATAAACGGGTCTTTTTCCAAGTGGCAGGCAGTGACTAGTGGGGTACCGCAGGGATCGGTCCTAGGACCCCAGCTATTCACAATATATATTAATGATCTAGACGAGGGAACTAGATGTAATATCTCCAAGTTTGCAGATGACACAAAGCTGGGTGGGCATGCGTGCTGTGAGGAGGATGCCGAGAAACTCCAGTATGATTTGGGCAGGTTGAGTTATTGGGCAGAAGCATGGGAGATGCAGTATAATGTGGATAAATGCAAGGTTATCCACTTTGGTGGCAAAAACAGGAAGGCAGATTATTATCCGAACGGCAATAGATTGGGAGAAGGGGAAGTGCAACGAGACCTGGGTGTCCTTGTGCACCAGTCGCTGAAGGTAAGCATGCAGGTGCAGCAGGCGGTTAAGAAGGCAAATGGCATATTGGCCTTCGTAACGAGAGGGTTTGAGTACAGGAACAAGGATGTCTTGCTGCAGTTGTACAAGGCCTTGGTGAGACCACATCTTGAGTATTGTGTGCAGTTTTG
Source organism: Somniosus microcephalus (assembly GCF_052327205.1). Lineage (NCBI taxonomy): Eukaryota > Metazoa > Chordata > Chondrichthyes > Squaliformes > Somniosidae > Somniosus > Somniosus microcephalus. Next base: position 70,639,874 of record NC_140990.1, read on the forward strand.
GTCGCCTTATCTGAGGGAGGATGTTCTTGCCATGGAGGGAGTGCAGCAAAGATTCACCAGGCTGATATCTGAGATGGCAGGAATGACGTCTGAGGAGAGATTGGGTCGATTGGGTTATGCTTGCTGGATTTTAGAAGAATGAGAGGGGATCTAAGGATAAGGGGTAAGCCATTTAGAACAGGGTGAGGAGGAATTTCTTCAACCAGAGAGTGATGATCCTGTGGAATTCTGTACCACAGAAGGCAGTGGAGGCCAATTCATTAAATATATTCAAGAAGGAGTTGGATATATTTCTTAAGGCTAAAGGGATCAAGGGATATGGGGAGAAGGCAGGGACAGGATACTGAATTTGGATGATCAGCCATGATCTCATTGAATGGTGGAGCAGGCTCGAGGGGCTGAATGGCCTACTCTTGTTCCTATCTTCTATGTTTAAGAGGAAATCAGTGCCATCAGCGAGTTCACACTGACAAGAGATGTTTTAAATGCTCGGACTGTGGGAAGTGTTATAAAAGATCCAAGGACCTGATGTGACATCAGCGAGTTCACACTGACAAGAGATCTTTTAAATGCTCGGACTGCGGGAAGTGTTATAAAAGTTCTGAGCACCTGACGTGCCATCAACATGTTCACACTGACGAGACACCGTTCAGGTGTTCTCACTGCGGGACTCGGTTCAGGCGATCATCTGAACTCACTGTACACCAACGCACTCACACCGGGAAGAGGCCGTTCACCTGCTCTGTCTGAGGAAAGGGATTCACTCAGTCATCCAACCTACTGACACAGCAGCGAGTTCACACTGGGGAGAGGCCCTTCACCTGCACTGTGTGTGGGAAGGGATTCACTCGATCATTCAGCCTGCTGAGCCACCAGAGAGTTCACACTGGCGAGAGACAGTTCACCTGCTCCGTGTGTGGGAAGGGATTCACTCAGTCATCCCACCTACTGATTCATCAGCGAGTTCACAAGCGACTGCAGGGGTTGTATTCTGCTGTTATTGCTGCTGTTAATCACATCCAGGACTGAACCCTGTTCATTCTGACAGTTGGGTTCACTCCTGCTGTTGAACTCCACCACTGACCCTGCTGAAGGTTGTAGGCTCAGGGAGTGGGGCCTCCAGGAGTGGACGGTAAGAAAGCTGGGTTTCGGTATCCTGACAAATATATGATGAGGAACCAGAGGAATCCTTACGAAGGAAATGACTGGGGTTTCACCGGCCAGCGTAGGTCTAGGGGTGAATGATGCCTGACTCCCTGAACTATCTTACATTGAACCCAGTTCAGATCAAGATGAATGAGTTTACAGGAGAATAGAGAGAAATATCACCCACAGTTTATGGAGACAAAAGCAGCCATTAGAGAAGCTCAGAGATCTTTGGAAAAGAAGATGGTGCTCAATAGTGGTAATAATGGCAAAATCTTTCCCAGCTCCGTCAGGAGGCAGAATCCCGTTAAAGATGGTTTCGGGCAGGGATGGGCAATGATTTGGGCTGGAGGGCCACTTAACAAGTTGTGGTGAGCTGTTGAGGGCCGCACACCAATGTTGCCCCTAAGGTGCGGGGCTGCACAGTGGCGCAGCAATGGTGAGGCCCCGCGCAGGCCGCTCACCAGCTCCTGCAGCTGGGAGAGAAACCACGCAGCGCATTTAAAGGGACCGCGCACGTTGGTGAGAGCAAAGTGTTCAATTGGTGAATCGGAAACAGTCCGACTCTTAGTGTTGAGCATCGCACCACTTCTACCCTCCCAATAATTTATCAACATAAATTCAGATAGTCCTCAGATACTATTTTAAATACACAGAATGTGGTGTAAGATAGTAAAATCTGCCGTTACTAGATGAATGAAATGAGTGATCGATCGCTCGATCGATTATATGTTGGACTGAAAGTGCACGTGGCTGTTTGGCCGAGCGGCTCGAGTCTTTTGAAGCACAAGTAGCTCTTTGTGGACACTGTTTCTGCTTCAAAAAACGGAAGAACATCAGAAGTCATTAACGGAGATGGGCACAGCATGCCAGCTCAACAAATGGCACCAAAGAATGGTGGGATGTGGGTTGATGCCCATTCTCCCTCACACTGCAAATCCTTAATCCCCACTGGACTGTCGGGAAGAAAGAGGGGGGTCAACAGAAAGTGAGCGTGTCCCCACAAGGAAGTCCATTTGGAGGGTGAGACCCCACGGGTCACAGTAGAACGGCAGGGTCAGAGCAAGCTGCCCACCTGTTCCCTCAGCTGAGAATGCTTTGGTTGTGTGCAGGGACCTAAAGAGAAAAAAACACACAACAAAAAGTAAAAGGCAAAAGAAAACTTCAAAGGATTTGCTTAAAGTAAGAAAATATATTTGTAAAATAACTGCAGGTAGTTCTTTGGCTAAACTCTTACTTAGTCAAACAATCATATTCCAATAAGTGATATTACAGCTTGCTGTTGATGATAATTAGAGATGTACTTTGTAGATAAATAATGTACGAGATTAAAAAGCAGAAAGCTTCCCATTTGGGGATTCCTGTTGCTGCGGAACTGCTCAGGCTGTTTCCATTGTTATTTTATTGTCCTTTTGGCCATTTTTAGTAGTTGTCCTTCTAGTTCAGATATGCTGGGGGTAATTTGAACCTCCCCCACCTGACGGGATTGAATTTCCTGCTCGTTTTACACCTTCCCCGGTTTTGCTCTCCAATGATTTCAGTCGAAAGTGAAATCGGGCGGGGTGTAAAACAAACGGCCGATCTGATCGCATTAGTTTCCCGCTGGGTGTGTGAGGTTAAAATCACCCCCTGCTGTTTCCAAATACAACCCAAGCAAATTTCTCCTGACAATAGTTTGGTTCTGATCCTTAATAATGTTCCAGCTACTCTTATCACCACAATTGCTTTAATTCTGACATTTGGCCTGTGATCTGACAGCAAAGCAGTGATCTCTTCACATGCAGTGAGCAAATGGGAACAAACTGGAGGTCCATTGTGCAGGAAGAAACCCAGACACGTGACGACCTTTTCTCTCATTTGAAGATGTGCATTGCTGAAGAGGATAAGACAGCTTGTAATGTGGAGGACACTCTAGTGTCAGGCAGTGTGCTTGGAGATGTCCAAATATTCATCACCATCCAGTCTGGTCCTCCGCATTGAAAACTCTTGGAACATCTCGGATTTGTGAAACATTGAGGTTGATTTTATTGGAAATATCAAATTCAGCTCTGATTTGCAAACCTTTATTATCGCAATGCTCTTGCCATTGAGATGCATTAGTCAGCTGAATAAGGTAGATTTGCTATTTTCAATAAATACAGGGTTCAGTTTCATATTTCCCAATATGATTGGCTTCCCAAGTCCATTAAACACCACAGATCAGATCATTCAGTCAGGCTCATTGTCAAAGAAAGGCTCAATTGCAACTGGCACATGGGCAAGAATGGAATGTCGATCCTTCTCTTGCAGCTGATCGGGGATCTTGGATGTGTTTGACGTTGCTGAGATTGCTGAGCTTAGACTTCTTGGGGCTGATTTTCATTCTGGGTGGACATCGGGTGAGCGGTGCGATGGTGCTGCCTGTCCAATGTCTTCAGCGAGAGGACCCAGCCATTTTGATGGCCGGGCCTCATCTGTGCAATCTCCAGCTCCAACCGCTAAACCAGGGCTGACAGGGAGCTTGCAGATCGGAGGGCGGGGGGTGGGTGAAACTGGAAATCTGGCGGCTCCTCCATGGAACAGAGCCAGACACATTGATGCAGAAAATGGCAGATTCCATTTGCCTGCCTTTGTTTGTGGTTGTGACTCCCCTGCTGCCTCGGAGACAATGACCCGCCTCCTGACGTTATGTGGGCTGGAGTCAGGCTGGGGTCGGGTGCGGCGGATGTTCGGCCTCAAAGCCAAGCCTTGGTGGGCTGGATTGAATCTATTGGCGGGCCGGGAAATGGCCCATGGGCCGTATTTTGCCACCACTGCCCTTGTCCGTATCATCAACAGCTCAACAGAGTCAGGGATTGTTCCCCGAGATTGGAAGGCAGCTCACAGAGTACCCATTTTCCAAAAAGAGCCAGGGAACTCCAGGCCCATCAGTGTGACCTCCACCACAGGGAAGATGCTTGAAGGGATCCTAAGAGATGCTGTTTATGATCACCGGGGAGGAGAAGGGGCCGTTAGAGAGACTCACACCGCTTCTGGAAAAGATGGTCGCGTCCTACAAACCTGCTTGAGTTTATTGAAGAAATTTAACCCTTTTACACCGATATCATTCTGGTGAATCTGGGCCGCGACCCCTCTCCAAGGCCAATATATCCTTCCTGAGGTGCGGTGCCCAGATCTGAACGCAATACTCCAGATGGGTTCTAGCCAGAGCTCTGTACAGCTCCCACCTGCTGAGACACAAGCGAGTTCACACTGGGGAGAGGCCGTTCACCTGCTCCGTGTGTGGGAAGGGATTCACTCAGTCATCCCACCCTGCTGAGACACCAGCGAGTTCACAAGTGACTGCAGGATTTGGATTCTGCTGTTATTGCTGCTGTTAATCACATCCAGGACTGAACCATGTTCATTCTGACAGTTGGAGTTTGTTTCTGCTGATGTTAGTAACCCCTATAACTGGGCTGCAGTTTAATATTCTGGATATAAGTCAAATAAATCTGCTTTGTTTCAAACACACTTTGTATCGAGTCGTTGATGTCTCTAAGATAAGAGGAGACTAATTGACGTCCTGTTACTGACTGTTCCATTTTGGGCCTTTTCACCTTTGTTAAAGAAAGACTTGTATTCATACAGCACCTTTCACAACTTCAGGACATCCCAAAGCACTTTACAGCCAATGAAGTACCTTTGAAGAGCAGTCACTGTTGTAATGTAGGAAACGCGGCAGCAAACAAGGTCCCACAGACAGCAATGTGATAATGACCAGATGATCAGTTTTAGTGATGTTGGTTCAGGGAGAAATGTTGGCCAGGACTCCAGGGAGAACTCCCCTGCTCTTCGAAATAACATCATGGGATCTTTTATAAAAACAGAAAATGCTGGAAATACTCAGCAGGTCAGGCAGCATCTGTGGGGAGAGAAACAGAGATAACGTTTCAGGTCGATGACCCCAGTTCTGACGAAAGGTCATCGACCTGAAACGTTAACTCTGTTTCTCTCTCCACAGATGCTGCCTGACCTGCTGAGTATTTCCAGCATTTTCTGATTTAATTTCAGATTTCCAGCATCCGCAGTATTTTGCTTTAGTTTCAGATCTTTTATGTCCAGTTGTGAGCGCAGAGGGGGCCTCGCTAGAACATCTCGTCCGAAAGATGGACAGTGCAGTGCTTACTCAGTATTGCATTGGCGTGTCGGCCGAGATTTTGTTCTCAAGTCTCTGGAGGTGGACTTGATCCCACAACCTTCTGACTCAGAGATGAGAGAGAGAGAGAAAAAGAGAGAGAGTGCTCCCACTGAGCCATGACGAACACCCGATCCTTACTCTAGATTATTTCAGGTCTCATACCTTCAGCTACGCTCATGGACAAGTCCCAGCTCCCCATACCTTCCAGAGTGCCTCCCCTACCCTTGGTATGCAGGTAAGGTGTCGGTAACATGTCCGTGTACCTGCCCTGGGAGTGTTTGATGGGACAGTGTAGAGGGAGCTTTACTCTGGATCTAACCCGTGCTGTACCTGCCCTGGGAGTGTTTGATGGGACAGTGTAGAGGGAGCTTTACTCGGTATCTAACCCGTGCTGTACCTGCCCTGGGAGTGTTTGATGGGACAGTGTAGAGGGAGCTTTACTCTGTATCTAATCCATGCTGTACCTGCCCTGGGAGTGTTTGATGGGACAGTGTAGAGGGAGCTTTACTCTGTATCTAACCCGTGCTGTATCTGCCCTGGGAGTGTTTGATGGGACAGTGTAGAGGGAGCTTTACTCTGTATCTAACCCGTGCTATACCTGTCCTGGGAGTGTTTGATGGGACAGTGTAGAGGGAGCTTTACTCTGTATCTAATCCATGCTGTACCTGCCCTGGGAGTGTTTGATGGGACAGTGTAGAGGGAGCTTTACTCTGTATCTAACCCGTGCTGTACCTGCCCTGGGACTGCTGATGGGATAGTGTAGAGGGAGCTTTACTCTGTATCTAACCCGTGCTGTATCTGCCCTGGGAGTGTTTGATGGGACAGTGTAGAGGGAGCTTTACTCTGTATCTAACCCGTGCTGTACCGACCATAGGAGTGTTTGATGGGGCAGTGGAGAGGGAGCTTTACTCTGTATCTAACCTGTGCTGTACCTGCCCTGGGAGTGTTTGATGGGACAGTGTAGAGGGAGCTTTACTCTGTATATAACCCGTGCTGTACCTGCCCTGGGCGTGTTTGATGGGACAGTGTAGAGAGGGCTTTACTCTGTATCTAACCCATGCTGTACTTGCCCTGGGAGTGTTTGATGGGATAGTGTAGAGTGAGCTTTACTCTGTATCTAACCGGTGCTGTACCTGCCCTGGGAGTGTTTGATGGGACAGTGCAGATGGAGCTTTACTCTGTATCTAACCCATGCTGTACCTCCCCTGGGAGTGTTTGATGGGACAGTGTAGAGGGAGCTTTACTCTGTATCTAACCCATGCTGTACCTGCCCCGGGAGTGTTTGATGAGAAAGTTTAGAGGGAACTTTACTCTGTATCTATCCCGTGCTGTACCTGCCCTGGGAGTGTTTGATGGGACAGTGTAGAGGGGGCTTTAATCTGTATCTAACCCATGCTGTACCTGCCCCAGGAGTGTTTGATGGGACAGTGTAGAGGGAGCTTTACTCTGTATCTAACTGTGATGAAATATATGCCTTCATCAGCCCATGTGTTTTACCTGCTTGTATTGTGTGAACCGCCCCCTTTTGTTCCTATTGTGTGTATTGGCTACGCCCCTGTCTTTTGCCATATAAAGGTCTCAAGAGCTGTATGAGTCATTCCTACCAGACGAACCCGATGTGGGAAGACCTGTAATGCTGCAATGTTCTTAGTGATTAAAAGCCTTCAGTTGAATCCTTGTCTTTGAGTTATTGACGGCGTATCAATTTTAATCACTAAAACACCAAGATGGATCGACTCCTGAAACCAGAGCGCTTGGATCTGGACCCCCATGCCTCAGACACAGCCACACAGTTCGGACACTGGTTCCGGTGCTTCGAATTTTTAATTGCAAACTCATCCACCACCATAGCAGCCGCAACCGCTACCGGAGACATGAAACTGGGAATCCTGCGAAACTGGGTGAGCCATCGGGTCTCCCCTCTCATCCAAGATGCCACCAGCTACGGGGATGCCTGCACCATTCTGAAGGCCCACTACGTGCGGCCAATAAATGAGGTGTACGCCAGGCATCTTCTGACTACTCGCACGCAGCGGCATGGTGAGTCACTAGAGGACTTTATACTAAGCCTAAAAGTACTGGGCAGAGACTGTAACTGTAAGGCCGTGTCTGCCATCGTGTACACGGAGGAGCTGATTCGAGACTCCCTTATTGCGGGCCTCAGTTCAAATTACATTCGGCAGAAACTGTTTGAAAAGGAGGGACTGGACCTAAAACAGGCTATAGATATAGCGCGATCGCTGGATATGGCCCAGAAGAACTCTGAATCCTGTTCCCCAGGCCACGCGGCCCACTCCGCCTCGTGCGCGCCGTGGGGGCCACCATCTTGGAAGCCATCTTCACCTCCCAGGTCTCAGGCCAGCCCAGCACCATCGGAGCCCCAGCCTCCACCCAGGAGCCCCACTACTGCCGCGATGCATCGGGGCCTGAAATGCTACTTCTGCGGTCAGGACAAACACTCCAGGCATCTGTGCCCAGCGAAGGGCACCACCTGTTTTAAATGCGGGAAGGACATTTCAGCAAAGTCTGCAGAGGGAACCCCGCCTCCAACTCCACCACCGCCGCGTGCGTGCCGTGGGAGCGGCCATCTTGGAAGCCATCTTGTCCACCCTCATGGAGTCCACCATCTTGCCCCGACTACACGGACCTCCAGGACCCACTGGTGGCCTCGATCACAGTGGATCAATCCAGGCCGCATCCGTTGTCTAAATCGATGATGGACATAGAGGTAAACGGGAACAAGGTTAAATGCTTGATTGACTGCGGGAGCACCGAAAGCTTTATTCATCCTAGCCTGGTAAAACGACTTTCACTAACGATAGTCCCCACACAGGGCAAAATCGCCATGGCCGATAAGACTCATACCTCAAAAATTACAGGTTTCTGCACGGTTATGTTGTCGGTAAAAGGCAATGATTACAGAGATTTTAAACTATTGATAATGCCAGATCTCTGTGTGAGCGTGATCTTGGGTCTGGACTTCCAGTGCCACCACCAAAGTATCACGCTTACCTACGGTGGGTCCCAGCCGCCCCTCACAGTGTGCGGTCTGGCTACCCTGAAGGTCAAGCCGCCCTCTCTGTTCGCCAACCTCGCACCCAACTGTCGACCCATAGCGACCAAGAGTAGGCGGTACAGCTGGGAGGATAGACGGTTCATTGCGTCGGAAGTAGAAAGACTCAAGCGGGAGGGTATCATCGAATGCAGTACCAGCCCGTGGCGCGCCCAGGTAGTAGTAGTTAAGGGTAGCGAAAAGAAGCGGATGGTGATAGATTATAGCCAGACAGTTAATCTATACACCCAGCTAGACGCCTACCCTCTGCCCCGCATAGCGGATATGGTTAACCAAATCGCGCAATACCGGGTATTTTCCACCATCGACCTAAAATCGGCATACCACCAGCTCCCCATTAGGCCGGAGGACCGTCCATACACCGCCTTCGAGGCGAACGGACGTCTCTACCACTTCCTCAGAGTCCCCTTTGGGGTAACGAACGGGGTCTCGGTCTTCCAGCGGGAGATGGACCGCATGGCTGATGAGAACCAGTTAACAGCCACCTACCCATACCTAGACAACGTCACCATCTGCGGCCACGACCAGCAAGACCACGACTCGAACCTCGCGAGATTTCTGAAAACCGCCCTCAGACTCAATCTCAACTACAATGAGGATAAGTGTGTCTTTAGCACCACGCGCCTCTGTATCCTGGGCTGCGTGGTGGAAAACGGGGAAATCGGTCTGGACCCCGACCGATTGCGCCCCCTACGGGAGCTACCCCTACCAAACACTCCCAAGGCCCTGAAAAGGTGCCTGGGGTTCTTCTCCTATTACGCCCAATGGGTCCCCAATTATTCCGACAAGGCCCGTCCCCTCCTGAAATCAACGTCCTTCCTGCTCACGGCCGAGGCCCATGCCGCCTTCAACAGCATTAAACACGACATTGAGAAGGCAGCGCTGCGGGCAGTGGACGAAAACATCCCTTTCCAGGTTGAAACCGATGCGTCCGACTTCGCTTTAGCAGCCACCCTCAACCAGGATGGGCGGCCCGTAGCCTTTTTCTCAAGAACCCTCCAAGGGCCCGAGATCAGGCACTCCTCGGTAGAGAAGGAGGCCCAGGCCATAGTGGAGGCAGTGCGGCGCTGGAGGCACTACCTAGCCGGCAAACGCTTCACCCTGCTTACCGACCAGCGGTTGGTAGCCTTCATGTTTAACAACAAACAGAGGGGGAAGATCAAGAACGACAAAATTCTCAGGTGGCGGATCGAACTCTCCACGTTTGAGTACGACATAATATATAGGCCGGGGGCCCTCAACGAATCCCCCGACGCCCTATCACGAGGGATGTGTGCCAGCATCCAGGGGGACAGGCTACAGGGCCTCCACAATGGCCTCTGCCACCCGGGGGTCACCCGGCTATTCCACTTTATAAAATCCCGTAACCTGCCCTATTCTATCGAGGAGGTCCGGTCTATGACCAGGGACTGCCGCACCTGTGCGGAATGCAAGCCCCGTTTTTTCAGGCCCGACCGAGCCCACCTGATCAAAGCTACACGGCCATTCGAGCGCCTGAGCTTAGATTTCAAGGGACCACTCCCCTCCACCGACCGCAATGTGTACTTTCTCAACATTGTGGACGAGTACTCCCGCTTCCCATTCGCCTACCCCTGCCCAGATATGACAAGTGCCACAGTCATCAAGTGCCTCGGCAACCTGTTTTGCACGTTCGGCATGCCCAACTACATCCACACTGACAGGGGGGCGTCGTTCATGAGCGACGAACTGCGCCAATACCTGCTGTCGAAGGGGATAGCCACGAGTCGGACCACTAGTTATAACCCCCGGGGTAATGGGCAAGTGGAGAGGGAGAACGTGACAGTGTGGAAGGCGGTCACCTTAGCACTAAGGTCTAAAGGCCTCCCCACCTCCCGCTGGCAGGAGGTCCTCCCAGACGTACTCCACTCGATAAGGTCGCTACTGTGTACTGCTACTAATGCCACTCCTCACGAGAAGATGTTTGTTTTTCCCCGCAAATCAACCTCAGGAGTATCCCTACCCTCGTGGCTCTCCACCCCAGGGACAGTCCTGTTACGGAAACATGTGAGGGGCCACAAAATGGATCCCCTCGTGGAGGCAGTACACCTACTCCACGCAAACCCACAGTACGCGTACGTCAAGCACGCCGACGGGCGTGAAGACACCGTGTCCATAAAGGACCTCGCCTCGGCAGGAAGCGACGACGACGACCCATCACCACCACCCCCAGAAGAACCTCCACCATCCCCAGAGGTATCCTCACCACCCCCAGAAGTACCTGCAACACCCCCAGCACATGGGTATGCCCAGGAGGGCACCACGGACTCCCGGTCGGAACCCGAGGTACTGTTGCGACGCTCAGGAAGGACTATCACACCCCGGGACAGACTAAATCTGTAGAAGGGGTGAATGTGATGAAATATATGCCTTCAACAGCCCATGTGTTTTACCTGCTTGTATTGTGTGAACCGCCCCCTTTTGTTCCTATTGTGTGTATTGGCTACGCCCCTGTCTTTTGCCATATAAAGGTCTCAAGAGCTGTATGAGTCATTCCTACCAGACGAACCCGATGTGGGAAGACCTGTAATGCTGCAATGTTCTTAGTGATTAAAAGCCTTCAGTTGAATCCTTGTCTTTGAGTTATTGACGGCGTATCACTAACCCGTGCTGTACCTGCCCTGGGAGTGTTTGATGGGACAGTGTAGAGGGAACTTTACTCTGTATGTAACCCGTGCTGTACCTGCCCTAGGAGTTTTTGATGGGACAGTGTAGAGGGAGCTTTACTCTGTATCTAACCCGTGCTGTACCTGCCTTGGGAGTGTTTGATGGGTCTGTAGAGGGAGCTTTACTCTGTATCTAACCCATGCTGTCCCTGCCCTGGGAGTGTTTGATGGGACAGTGTAGAGGGAGCTTTACTCTGTATCTAACCCATGCTGTACCTGCCCTGGGAGTGTTTGATGGGACAGTGTAGGTCAGGGGTTCTCTGAGGCCCCTGCTGTGTTATAAAAATTCCCAGGACCCCCTGTAACACAACACAAGTATTCATTGATTGTAAACGCTTTGGGACATCCTGAGATCACAGAAGCCTCTTTATAAATGCAAGTCTTTCCTTTTCAAATCTCTGTGCTTTATTTTTTGAAATAAATAGTTATTTGACGATTAAGTGCGGTAATAGTATGTTTTCTCCAATACAAGAGGCCCGGTGACCTCACAAGCTGCCTTGTGGCCGCCTTCCTTCCAGCCCACGTGATCTGCTCACCTGAGCAGAGCCCAGCTCCCAGGCGGAGAGTGCACTGATTGGCCCTTTCTCGCCCCGCCCACCCCCACAGCCACCAATCGGAGAGTGAGCAAGTGCAGTGGGCGGGGCTGACGTTTGATTGACAATTATTGCTCCCGCTCGCGGCGCTTTGAATTTCGCCCCAACAATGGACGGCGGTTGGAGGCGGGACTTGGGCCTAGCGGATTGGCTGCTGGCCTTTGACAGTTGACGGGACCAATCCCCGGGGCCGCGGGCTGTCCTGCTCAGTGGCGCCGCCTGCTGTGAGGGCGAGCGGCGGCTGGAGCTGCGGGTCCCGCAAACTGCGCCTGCGCAGTGCTCCTGTTCCAGTGGGAGAAGGTATTCAACGGGCTGGGCTCCTGGAATTGGGAATGGCCCCACCCTCCAATAAACCCCAGCCTGGATTTGTAGGGGGGAAGGGGGGAGATGGGGGCAACAGGCTGGATGGAGATGATGGGAATCTGGATCAACCCAATTGGCAGCGAGCGAGCGAGGGGCGGTTTCCGCAGCCTTGGCCCCATCGCGCCCCACATCGCTTCCCCCGCGGCTGCTCAATGGGAACTGAGCCGGCGCCCGGTGTTTGGGCTGCTTGTGGGAGAAAGAATGAAAGAGGGAGAGAGTTTCTGGGCCCACCCCTTGAAACCTTCTCACGGACCCCGGTTGAGAACCTCTGACCGACAAGAGGCGCTGCAGCAACTCACCAAGGCTTCTTCGGCAGCACCTCCCAAACCCGCCACCTCCACCACCGAGAGGGACGAGGGCAGCAGGCGCAGGGGAACACCAGCACCTCCAAGCTCCCCTCCAAGTCACACACCATCCCGACATGGAAATATATCATCGATCCTTCATCGTCGCTGGGTCAAAATCCTGGAACTCCCTCCCTAACAGCTCTGTGGGAGGACCTTCACCACACGGACTGCAGCGGTTCAAGAAGGTGGCTCACCACCACCATCTCAAGGGCAATTAGGGATGGCCAATAAATGCTGGGCCATCCAGCGACGCCCACATCCCAGGATTAATTTTAAAAAATTCCTACCACAGTCGTTAATATAGGAATAACACTATTTAATATATATATAAATCCATAAGTACATAAATATATATACATACTAGCTGGGGGAGCCCGGCGGTGCCGAGGCTTTCTCGAGGGCATGTTGTTGTTGGAAGAGAGAGAGGGAGCGACTGGGGGGAAGAGAGAGAGGGAAGGAGAGAGAGAGAGAGGGAATGAGAGAGAGGGAAGGAGAGAGAGGGAAGGAGAGAGAGAGGGAAGGAGAGAGAGAGAGGGGGGAGGAGAGAGAGAGAGAGGGGGAAGGAGAGAGAGAGAGATGGAAGGAAAGAGAGAGAGATGGAAGGAGAGAGAGAGAGAGGGAAGGAGAGAGAGGGAAGGAGAAAGAGAGGGAAGGAGAGAGAGACAGAGAGAGGGAAGGAGAGAGAGAGAGAGAGAGGGAAGGAGAGAGAGATTGGGAGTGAGAGAGAGAGAGATTGGGAGTGTGAGAGAGATTGGGAGTGAGAGAGAGAGAGATTGGGAGTGAGAGAGAGAGAGATTGGGAGTGAGAGAGAGAGAGATTGGGAGTGTGAGAGAGATTGGGAGTGAGAGAGAGAGAGAGATTGGGAGTGAGAGAGAGATTGGGAGTGAGAGAGAGAGAGAGATTGGGAGTGAGAGAGAGAGAGATTGGGAGTGTGAGAGAGAGAGATTGGGAATGTGAGAGAGAGAGATTGGGAATGTGAGAGAGAGAGAGAGACTGGGAGTGTGAGAGAGAGAGATTGGGAGTGTGAGAGAGAGAGATTGGGAGTGAGAGAGAGAGATTGGGAGTGTGAGAGAGAGAGACTGGGAGTGTGAGAGAGATTGGGAGTGTGAGAGAGAGAGATTGGGAGTGTGTGAGAGAGAGAGATTGGGAGTGTGAGAGAGAGAGATTGGGTGTGTGAGAGAGAGAGATTGGGAGTGTGAGAGAGAGAGACTGGGAGTGTGAGAGAGAGATTGGGAGTGTGAGAGAGAGAGACTGGGAGTGTGAGAGAGAGAGAGATTGGGAGTGTGAGAGAGAGAGAGATTGGGAGTGAGAGAGAGAGAGATTGGGAGTGTGTGAGAGAGAGAGATTGGGAGTGTGTGAGAGAGAGAGATTGGGAGTGAGAGAGAGAGAGAGATTGGGAGTGTGTGAGAGAGAGAGAGATTGGGAGTGTGTGAGAGAGAGAGATTGGGAGTGTGAGAGAGAGAGATTGGGAGTGTGAGAGAGAGATTGGGTGTGTGAGAGAGAGAGAGATTGGGAGTGTGTGAGAGAGAGAGACTGGGAGTGTGAGAGAGATTGGGAGTGTGAGAGAGAGAGAGATTGGGAGCGTGTGAGAGAGAGAGATTGGGAGTGTGAGAGAGAGAGAGATTGGGAGTGTGTGAGAGAGAGAGATTGGGAGTGTGTGTGAGAGAGAGATTGGGAGTGTGTGAGAGAGAGAGATTGGGAGTGTGTGAGAGAGAGATTGGGAGTGTGAGAGAGAGAGAGATTGGGAGTGAGAGAGAGAGAGATTGGGAGTGAGAGAGAGATTGGGAGTGTGAGAGAGAGAGAGATTGGGAGTGAGAGAGAGAGAGATTGGGAGTGTGAGAGAGAGAGAGAGATTGGGAGTGTGAGAGAGAGAGATTGGGAGTGTGAGAGAGAGAGAGATTGGGAGTGTGAGAGAGAGAGATTGGGAGTGTGAGAGAGAGAGATTGGGAGTGTGAGAGACAGAGAGAGATTGGGAGTGTGAGAGAGAGAAAATATATATACATATAAATATACATACAAAAAATACATTTTCTCCAACTTTGACTAGTTTATCCTGTCTGATAAAAACCAACCCCAGTCACTGACACCAATCTCCTCCTGCCTGATATAAACCAACTCCACAGTCACTGACACCAATCTCCTCCTGTCTGATAAAAACCAGCTCCACAGTCACTGACACCAATCTCCTCCTGTCTGATATAAACCAACCCCACAGTCACTGACACCAATCTCCTCCTGTCTGATAAAAACCAACCCACAGTCACTGACACCAATCTCCTCTTGTCTGATATAAACCAGCCCCATAGTCACTGACACCAATCTCCTCCTGTCTGATGTAAATCAATCCCACAGTCACTGACACCAATCTCCTCCTGTCTGATAAAAACCAGCTCCACAGTCACTGACATCAACCTCCTACTGTCTGATATAAACCAACCCCAGTCACTGACACCAATCTCCTCCTGTCTGATATAAACCAACCCGTCACTGACACCAATCTCCTCCTGTCTGATATAAACCAACCCGTCACTGACACCAATCTCCTCCTGTCTGACATAAACCAACCCCACAGTCACTGACACCAATCTCCTCCTGTCTGATATAAACCAGCTCCACAGTCACTGACAGCAATCTCCTCCTGTCTGATATAAACCAGCTCCACAGTCACAGACACCAATCTCCTCCTGTCTGATATAAACCAATCCCACAGTCACTGATACCAATCTCCTCCTGTCTGATATAAGCCAATCCCACAGGCCCAGAAAGATTAAACTCAGCCCATTACTTGGATTGGACTTGTCTCCATTCCCGTGCTGAGGGGATTGCTGTACCAGATGGGAGGGATAACATTTGGGGATTCTCGATTCTCCACCAATTCCCATTCCCCTTCTTTCTGGTGGATAATGGAGGCGCCACTGTGTGTAATGTGCAAGTCAGTAAGAATTGTCAGTGAGGATTAATCAGCACTTTCTAATTGGTGATGTTAATCCGTGGAACTTTTCAGACAATAAATTGTAGATTTTGTATCAAAGGTCAATTTAGGGTTAAAGTAAAATTCATAATTTTATTGCCAAATAATTTCTTATGAAAGTCCTGAATTAAGGGGAACGATCACAGACAATGATTCTTAAAGGGACACTGCAGCACCAACAAGTCAATCAGCTATATATCCAGAAGATTAAACTCCAGTCAGTTATAGGGTTATTAACATCAGCAGAAACAACAGAATCCAATCCCTGGAGTTACTTGTGAACTCGCTGGTGTCTCAGCATGTTGGATGAACAAGTGAATCCCTCCCCACACACGGAGCAGGTGAACGGCCTCTCCCCAGTGTGAAGTCGCTGGTGTGTCAGCAGGTTGGATGATTTAATTAATCCCTTTCCGCACATGGAGCAGGTGAATGGTCTCTCCCCAGTGTGAGTGCGCTGGTGTACAATGAGATTGGATGAATACCTGAACCTCTTCCCACAGTGAGAGCAACTGAATGGTTTATCGTCAGTGTGAACTCGCTGATGTTGAATCAGTTCCTCAGAGCTTTTAAAGCAGTTCGCACAGTCGGAACATTTAAAAGATCTCTCGTCAGTGTGAACTCGCTGGTGCCTCAGAAGGTGAGCTGAATTAGTGAATCCCTTCCCACACACGGAGCAGGTGAACGGCCTCTCCCCGGTGTGAACTTGCTGGTGAGTCAGCAGGTTGGATGACTGTGTGAATCCCTTCCCACACATGGAGCAGGTGAACGGCCTCTCCCCAGTGTGACTGTAGCGATGAGTTTCCAGCTGGGATGGGGAAATGAATCCCTTCCCACACACAGAGCAAGTAAACGGCCTCTCCCCGGTGTGACTGTGTTGATAAGTTTCCAGCTCAGACAGGTAATTGAATCCCTTCCCACAGTCCCCACATTTCCATGGTTTCTCCATGGTGCGGGTGTCCTTGTGTCTCTCCAGGTTGGGCGATCGGTTGAAGCCTTGTCCACACACAGAACATGTGTAAGGTTTCTCCCCGCTGTGAATGGTGCGATGTTTTTTCAGGCTGTGTAACTGGTTAAAGCTCTTTCCACAGTCAGTGCACTGGAACACTCTCACTCGGGTGTGTGTGTCTCGGTGCTTTTCCAGTCACACTGATGTTGAAGTGATATTTGGTTTGAGTTTCCTGTCTGTAAACCCACCCCTTCTAATACCCTGTAAAAGGAGTTTACAAAAGACATCACTGTAAGTACAGGATAGAAATTCAGAACAGACAATGCTAGTTTCTATGGAACATACTTTCCTCTTTTTCTCCAAAGCTGTAAATCCCCGTCCCACATACTCTCCCTCTTCCCTGTGCTGAAATCCAAACCCATCGCACCATCTCCAACATTTTTCCTTTCAATCGACTTTTCTTCCTCCCCCTGAAGGTGTTGACTCTGATGGGTTCAGTTCTACACTCATGAGGGACTGGAACCCGGCACCCTGCAGGGACCGGACTCTGTCATAAAACCATGGCTTCAGAAGAGAAATTGAAGAAACTATTTAAAAGGTGTGGTGGTGAAATGTTGGGCGGGTGCTCAGCATCTCACACATTGTGTAAGATTAACATTCCACATGTGTGAACCTTTCATTCCGTCCCTGATTTGGGCATCTCTTGAGCTGGCACTTCTTGTCCCATTATACCGAGTTGGTGCAACAGGAGAGCCTGGGATCAGGGGGATATTGGACAGGAAGCACACAGCACGGACATTACACTGCAGGTGGGATATGTGAGAGTGTTACAGTGAGGGCTTCGGGCACCTTATTAAACACACCCACAGCAGAAGCACATTAATCTGATGGGAGATCACTGACACACGAGCAGCCAGCAGTATGGAGCCTCCCCAGAGTCCGGCCCCTTTCCAGCCAGTATTTACAGGAGCTGGGACACAGAAAGTGTCTCATTAAAATCACTGATATATTTGTTCACACAAATCAACCCCCAAAAATTGCAGAATGCTTTCTCTCCAGGCGCTCCCTGACCAGTCACTATTTCTCCGCCATTTAATGACGCTCCCTGACCAGTCTCCATTTCTCTTCGCTTACAGATGCTCCCTGACCAGTCACCATTTCTCCTCCATTTACAGACGCTTCCTGACCAGGTACCATTTTGCCTCAATTTAGACGCTCCCTGACCAGTCACCATTTCTCCTCAATTTACAGACGCTCCCTGACCAGTCACCATTTCTCCTCCATTTACAGACGCTCCCTGACCAGTCACCATTTCTCCTCTATTTATAGACACTCCCTGACCAGTCTCCATTTCTCCTCCATTTACAGACGCTCCCTGACCAGTCACAATTTCGCTTCCATTTACAGACGCTCCCTGACTCACTTCCTGTCTGTCCCGGAGTTTGGCGCTTTGTTGAGATTCGGGCCGGAGTGAAACGGGAACCCGCGGGTGGGGGCGGATAATGTTCACTGCTCTTATAATCGGGCCTGGGGCCGCACTCGGGGTGTGTGAAGCCCGCGTCCCCCCGGGGTTCATTAACCCGCCTCCCTCTGACCTGCTGCAGCCTCTCCCGCGCATGCTCAGCTCACACTGCCCAACAATCAGCCTCTCCCGCGCATGCTCAGCTCACACTGCCCAACAATCAGCCTCTCCCGCGCATGCTCAGCTCACACTGCCCAACAATCAGCCTCTCCCGCGCATGCTCAGCTCACACTGCCCAACAATCAGCCTCTCCCGCGCATGCTCAGCTCACCTTCTGTTGTTCAGGTTTAACGGTCAAGCCCCGCCCCTCACACGCTCCGATTGTTTGGAGGACCCGCCGCCCTCTCAGCCCTCCAGTCCCGCCCCGCTCTTGCTATTGGTCCGACGCTCCCGTCAATCACCCGGGCAGTGTGAGCTGAGCATGCGCGGGCCTTGGCAGCAGCCGCTGACACATCAGGTGAGAGAGCTCAGGGAGCGGGTTCATGAACCCCGGGGGGACGCGGACCGCTCACACCCCGAGCTCAGGGAGCGTGTTCATGAACCCCGGGGGGACGCGGGATGCTCACACCCCGAGCTCAGGGAGCGGGTTCATGAACCCCGGGGGGACGCGGGCCGCTCATACCCCGGGCTCAGGGAGCGGGTTCATGAACCCTGGGGGGACGCGGGCCGCTCACACCCCGAGCTCAGGGAGCGGGTTCATGAACCCCGGGGGGGCGCGGGCCGCTCACACCCCGAGCTCAGGGAGCGGGTTCATGAACCCCGGGGGGACGCGGGCCGCTCACACCCCGAGCTCAGGGAGTGGGTTCATGAACCCCGGGGGGACTCGGGCCGCTCACACCCCGGGCTCAGGGAGCGGGTTCATGAACCCTGGGGGGACGTGGGCTGCTCACACCCCGAGTGCGGCCCCAGGCCCCATTATTAAAACACTCAACATTATCCGCTTCACAAATACCCGGGGTGGGCCTCAGGCCCCGAACAAGAGCCTCCGGGCCGGGCGTTTGCCCTGAGTGTGGCGGCAGCTGCGGGGCTTTTTCCTGGTGACAGGCCGCCATCTTGAGAGGCTCAGGGGGCAGCAGTGCGCATGCGCGGCCCCCTTGGCCAGGAACCAGGAGGAGAGAATCTTGTCAATTTCTATCCTGCACTCACAGTGATGACTTTTGTAAACTCCTTTTACAGGCTGTGAGAAGGGCAACATTTACACACCGCAAGCTCAAACCAAACATCACGTCAAGATCTGACAGAGTCACTCTATTCATCAGGACCCGAATATCATCGGCCTCTGAATGTGAAAGGAGAAATTCTTGTCTGTTCTGTCTGTGGGAAAAGATTTCAAACATCAGTGTGACTGGAAAAGCACCAAGACACCCACACCCAAGTGAGAGTGTTCCAGTGCACTGACTGTGGGAAGAGCTTTAACCAGTTACACAGCCTGAAAAAACATCGCACCATTCACAGTGGGGAGAAACCGTACATGTGTTGTGTGTGTGGACGAGGCTTCAACCGATTGTCCAACCTGAAGAGACACAAGGACACCCGCACCACGGAGAATCCGTGGAAATGTGGGGACTGTGGGAAGGGATTCCATTACCCGTCCCAGCTGGAAACTCATCAACGCAGTCACACTGGGGAGAGGCCGTTCACCTGCTCCGTGTGTGAGAAGGGATTCACTCGCTTGTGCATTCTCCAGACACATCAACGAGTTCACACTGACGAGAGACCATTCAGCTGCACTCACTGTGGGAAAAGGTTCAAGCAGTCATCCAACCTCATTCTGCATCAGCGAGTTCATACTGGGGAGAGGCCGTTCACCTGCTCTGTGTGTGGGAAGGCGTTCACTCGGTCATCCCACCTGCTAACACACCAGCAAGTTCACACTGTGGAGAGACTGTTCACCTGCTCAATATGTGGGAAGGGATTTAATCAGTCATCCAAACTGCTGACACACCAGCGAGTTCACACTGGGGAGAGGCCGTTCACCTGCTCCGTGTGTGAGAAGGGATTTAATCGATCATCTAACCTGCTGACACACCAGCGAATTCACACTGAGGAGAGGCCGTTCACCTGCTCCGTGTGTGGGAAGGGATTTAATCAATCATCCAACCTGCTGACACACCAGCGAATTCACACTGGGGAGAGGCCATTCACCTGCTCCGTGTGTGAGAAGGGATTTAATCGTTCATCCAACTTGTTGACACACCAGCGAGTTCACATGTGACTGCAGGGGTTGGATTCTGCTCTTAATCACATCCAGGACTGAACCATATTCATTCTGACAGTTGGGGTTTGTTTCTGCTGATATTAATAACCCCTACAACTAGGCTGGAGTTTAATATTCTGGATATATAGCTGATTGAGTTGTCGAGGCTGCAGTGTTTATTTAAGAACCGCTGTCTGATCTTTCCCCTTAATTTCTGATGAGAGTCCCTGAATTATTTTACAATAAAATTATGAACTTTTACTTCAATCTTAAATTGATCTTTGGTACAAAATTTACAATTCAGTGTCTGAAAGGTTCCACTGATTAACATCTACAATTAGAAAGTGCTGATTAATCCTCGCGGACAATTCTTACTGACTTGCACATTACACACAGTGGCACCTCCATTATCCACCAGAAAGAAGGGGAATGGGAATTGGTGGAGAATCGAGAGTCCCCAAATGTTGCCCCTCCCGTCTGGTACAGCAATCCCCTCGGCACGGGAATGGAGATAAGTCCAGTTATAGTAACGGGATGAGTTAAAGGTATTTACTCAGACGGGCGGAAGGTGAGAAGTGGTGTTCCATGGGGATCGGTGCTGGGACCACTGTTGTTCACCATTTACATGAATGATTTGCACTTGGGAATCAGAGGTACAATTTCAAAATTTGCAGATAACACTAAATTGGGGGATGTAGTTAATACTGAGGAAGACTGCGATAGCATCCTTGTAGAATTATTCAGTTGTGTTCAGTAAATAGCAGCATCTTTTAATTTGCTTTGACTGATCACATCATTATATAGTTACGTGATAAACAGAAATCATTGACAGCTCCCAATTTCAGAATTGTCAGATTCAAACTCAGCTTCTTCCAAGTACAATCTAACATTTCAAAAATTGTAATGGATGTAGGCGCGATATTAGGCCTGTTGTCTAACACAATCCAAACACAGTGACACATAGACAGATGGGCAGGTGTAGCTTCACAGCGAATCCTTTCAAGCCTCACTAAAAAGTGGCAGACTGGCAATCCATTGTTCACTAATGGAGTTGTGATCTTTGTAAATTAAGAAAGGAAATGCATGGAAATGTGTCAAAGAGTTGATTAACAGAGTGGGGCATCATCTCCTTTGATTTCTATTTCTGACACCAGGCAACAGAAAAAGGTCATTACAACACGACATAAACAGACTCTTCAGGTGTGAGACATCAGACTTCAGAACAACACGTCTGCCAGCTCTGGCCACAAACCTCAGTACAGTCAACCTTTCAGCAGCTGCAGCCCTGATTAAATAACTAGTAGTTTAACATGTCTAGTAGAGCTTTTGTATCAGAATAGAAAGAATGTATTTGTGACACACACACAATTAATAATTACATCACAATGTGATTGTGAGGATCGATTATCGCCTCTTGATACCTTCCGTGCCCACTGGTCGAGGAAGGTATTGTTGTGGAGTATTTAAACCAACACTCGACACAAGGTTTTAGATCGATAGTCAAGTTGTCTTTATTGCACCGGTGGGGAAACAGTCTGCTCTGTCTTAGCCAGACCTTTCCAAATTGTTACAGAAAACACTACATTTTTATACATTACAATAAGCATAGCCACCTCATGTTAAATTCATTCCTGCCACCTGATTGGATCTTGGCCTGCATGCATCTTCACGGATTGGTTACGAATCTTAATATAAACATGTATAAGCTGCCTCCTCAATCAATCACTCAAACTGCTGAATGCTAATTAAAAGATACCTTGGAATGTAACCTAGGTAATAAAGTTCTTACGGGCAGTTGAAACGCTGGACATCCTGCCTCCATTTAATTGTTTTATATCTCTCCAAAGGTCAGCTATCTTTGACCGCATCTTTATGGATGTGGTCTTTCATGTTAGTCCCTGTCTTCCTTACACCTTCAGTGAAACTGCCAGCGATGTCAGTTTAACTCTTTCCCCACTGCAATCCCCCCTTTTGGTACTTGGCCCTTGCCCAAGTTAAACCACATGTATAAGCATCGCTGTGCCTCCTGCCCCATGCGGTGATCAGGCGCTGGTTCGGGAGGTCGTGCATACCCATCATGTTTAGAGCAATCTTGTGTTTTCCGACTCACTTTAGCTCTTTGTTTGGTCCGTTTCTTTTTACAAGCGGTGCATGCTGCTATTCCCCATCCTATAGCCATGACTAACTGTACTATCACTAATATATGAGAAGTGATGCGGATCCATGGGTGTATGTTAACATTCATTCCCCAATCCCACAGCTTCTCCTACCACGGGACTTCCTGTAGCTCTACCTCTATGTCCCTTTCTAATTCCCCAAGATTCCTTTGTAACACTATGTATTGTTTCACCATTTTACTTAAATCCTCTTTCATTTCTTGCAGATCCTTTTGCAGGCGGGGTATTGGGGCCTCAACCGGATCTTCATAATTAACCAACTCGTCCTTCAGACTATCTGGCACATTTAGTTTTATCTCCTCCCTTGAATGTACATACACCAATCTGGTGTGTCCAATTGTCACAGGGATCTTTGGCGTAAAGCAGAAGTTAGGCATTGTGATTGCACATACAAGGTTACTATATTGGTACTCAGTCTCTGTGGTGGTTATACAATACTCCCCTTCGCCTCTATATCCCGAGCGGGTGTGATGGTGATCAACATGTGATAATTCCAACACACACCCCTCTGTCTTATTATAGCCGCACTCATCCTTAGGGCCTTCTCCTACCGGATGTGGGCATATCGTAAGCGTGCCTTTCCCGTGGCATCCGTTTAGGGAGACTCCTCTCATAGTACCATTCTTCCTGATGGCATAGGTATCAATTGGATAGTATTGGAGGCATGTCTCACCCCTCACTATGCCTATGTTTGTTACCTGGTACTGTGGGTATGGAGTCATGCCTAGTCCCACCACTGGTATCAGGAGTACCATGCCTATCATTGCTGTCACTTCTGCTTTACATTTTTGTAGCACTGGATATACTCTGGTCATCCCTTTGAGGGTACAAGCACTCAGAGGGCCTGGATTCTGGCTCAGGCCATAGAGCTGTGTGCTGTTAATCCAGTCTGGTACCTCACCTCGCTGTGTCTGTGCCAGATTGTGTTTTAACTGTCCGGTGATCCATTGGCCATAGGCATGACACAAGCCTCTCCCTACCCCGTCTTTTGCCTGTTCCTCATCTCTATGGTTTAGTTTGTTGATAATGCTGGCATGGTCCTTTATAACCTTGATTCCCTCGAGTAATTTCCTTATCGTATGTCCTCCCAACTCTGATCTTTGTCGAACCAAACCAGTTTCCTTCTCTAAAATCTGCTGTATTACCCTTTGTAGTCGTTCCACACTACTTTGGACTCCTTGCATATCTGGGGCATTAATGAATGATGTCCCCGTGTTTATTCCCGTGATTATATCGGTTCCTAAGCTCCTCTTAATCCTTTGGTGCAATGCAGCATGTCCCCTAAAATTAGTAGCCCCTGTCGCATCAGCAGCTTGGTTAATTACATTCTTTATCATATATGCATACAATTCTCTAGTTTTAGTAAACCTTTCACAATATCCTGGCCATTGTAACATGGTTAAGTTCATTAGCACCGGTACAATTTCGTGTCTCACATTACCATACAATTGTTCTCCCTCGGTAAATAATACTGGTCAATTCATAGGTCCAGGTTTCATATCTGGACATTGTAGCATCCTCGGTTCGCTTGTCTCTTCTTTCTGTGTATTGGGAGCCGTGGATGAGACTCCGAATGTGATTGTTCCATTAAAACATGGTGCTTCTTCATCATGTACTTGTCGTGTAATGTGGGATGTCCCTTCGCTTATTTGATGTCCCAGCAGTAATCCCACCTTCATGGTGAAGTTTCCCTGTAAATTAAGCAGAAGCCTGGTCGTCACCAGAGGTTAGTTTATCTCCGGTGTTTATTCCATTGTTCCTGTGGGATTTAAGATCAGATGGATTATTGCTTTATCGTTTTAATTGGGCCCAATGTTTCCATCTACCCTTTCCCCTCATATCTATACATGTGCACGTATCGCTGGTCATGATAACCTCAAATGGTCCGGTCCATCTAGGTGAGAATCCCGATCTCTCTGGCAATATTTTAACAAATACCTGCTCGCCCACCTTGGGTAGGGGCTCCGAGGCCCCCTGCTTTTGTGTATTTTTATCTCTGATGTCTTGTTGTTCTTTAACTTCTTGTTTGTGCTCCTTCAATTGATTATCCAATGTTTGTACGTATTTCCTCATTTTATCTTTTAAGGGTCCTAGTCCCTCGCTACCAGATGCTGCTCCTTCCGGCAGACACACTGTTCGTCCAGTCCTGAGTTCATATGGTGTCAGTCTGGTCACCCTGTGATCCTTTTTCCATATTCCATCTCTACCTTTGGCTGCGCCTCTCTTTGTCCACTGCTCCTGCTCCTCCATTTCGGTCTCCTCTTGGATTCTTTTAATGTTCACTTTCTCTGCTGTTATTCTACCTGCTGCTCTTGCTGCCTGATCAGCTAGCATATTTCCTTTTTGTTGCTCGCTCACTATCTTGCGGTGTGCCTTTATTTTAATCACTGCTACCTCTTCTGCTCCTTTTACCGCTTCTACTAGGTCTCTCACTACCTCCTCATGATGTATTTGTCTTCCTCCGGAGGTTACATATCCACAAAGTCAACATGGATTTACAAAAGGTAAATCGTGCTTGACTAATCTACTGGAATTGTTTGAGGATGTAACTGGTAGAATAGATAAGGGAGAACCAGTGGATGTAGTGTATTTGGACTTTCAGAAGGCTTTCGATAAGGTCCCGCATAAGAGATTAGCGTGTAAAGTTAAGGCACATGGGATTGGGGGCAAGGCACTGACTTGGATGAAGAACTGATTGGCAGACAGGAAGCAAAGAGTTGGAATAAACGGCTCTTTTTCCGAGTGGCAGGCAGTGACTAGTGAGGTACCGCAGGGATCGGTCCAAGGACCCCAGCCAAACACAATATATATTAATGATCTAGACGAGGGAACTAGATGTAATATCTCCAAGTTTGCAGATGACACAAAGCTGGGTGGGCGTGTATGCTGTGAGGAGGATGCCGAGAAACTCCAGTATGATTTGAACAGGTTGGGTGATTGGGCAGAAGCATGGCAGATGCAGTATAATGTGGATAAATGCAAGGTTATCCACTTTGGTGGCAAAAACAGGAAGGCAGATTATTATCTGAACGGCAATAGATTGGGAGAAGGGGAAGTGTAACGAGACCTGGGTGTCCTTGTGCACCAGTCGCTGAAGGTAAGCCATGCAGGTGCAGCAGGTGGTTAAGAAGGCAAATGGTATGTTGGCCTTCATAGCAAGACGGTTTGAATACAAGAACAAGGATGTCTTGCTGCAGTTGTACAGGGCCTTGGTGAGACCACACCTTGAGTATTGTGTGCAGTTTTGGTCACCTTATCTGAGGAAGGATGTTCTTGCCATGGAGGGAGTGCAGCGAAGATTCACCAGACTGATACCTGGGATGGCAGGAATGACGTATGAGGAGAGATTGGGTCAATTGGGCTTATACTTGCTGGAGTTTAGAAGAATGAGAGGGGATCTGATTGAAACTTATAAAATTCTAACAGGACTGGACAGACTGGATGCAGGAAGGATGTTCCCAATGGCCGGGGAGTCCAGAACCAGGGGTCACAGTCTAAGGATGAGGGGTAAGCCATTTAGGACAGAGATGAGGAGGAATTTCTTCACCCAGAGAGTGGTGAACCTGTGGAATTCTCTACCACAGAAGGCAGTAGAGGCCAATTCATTAAGTATATTCAAGAGGGAGTTAGATATATTTCTTAAGGCTAAAGGGATCAAGGGATATGGGGAGAAGGCAGGGACAGGGTACTGAATTTGGATGATCAGCCATGATCTCATTGAATGGCGGAGCAGTCTTGAGGGCTCGAATGGCCTACTCGTGCTCCTATCTTCTATATTTCTATGTTTCCTCTCCTATTCCATGCTATCATATAATCATGTACTACCCCAAATGCATACCCACTATCTGTGTATATATTTACTCGTTTTCCTTTTGCCAATTTCAATGCTTCCGTGAGAACCATTAGTTCTGCTACTTGAGCTGAGTTTCCTCCTTTAAGCCCTCCCTTTGCGACTGTTTCTCCATTCTCGGATACTACTGCCCAACCGTGTGTGGCTCCACATTTATATATCGGCGAGATCCGTCTACATAAAAGGTGTTTTCGGGATTTTCAAGGGGCGATTCTGATACGGTTCCTCTGACCTCTTCTTCAATTACTAACTGACACTCGTGTGCCTCACCCTCTGATAGCATTCCCTCTGCGGGGTTGACTCTATGTTCCCTTATAGTCTAGACTAATCTGTCCTTGGGTATCAATACTGCTTCCCAAGCTGCCCTCCTTCTGTCTGATACAGCCTTCATTTTGCCTGTGTTTAGCAGGTCCACACTGTGTGTTGTGTGTGTAATATCAGCTGTCCTGACATAGTGACAGGCTCGCATATCCGCACCGCCCATGTGGCGCAGTCGAGGGCCACCACGCATCTCGCTATTCCTTTAGCCATGGGGGTTTGTTGGGTGGAGTAATAGGCAATTGGCCTCATATCTCACCCGTACTCTTGGGTGACTACAGCATTATAGAAGTTCCCGTCTATACTATAGTATATATGGAATGGTTTGACTATATTTGGCAATCCTAGTGCGGGTGCAGACGTCAGGGCTGCTTTTAATTTTGCATAAGCCTCGTCCTGCTCCGATTCCCATTCTATCTTATCAGTGGCGGGTCTCCCCCTTTAACTAACCATTGAATCGGCTCTGCTTTCCCTGCAAAGTCTGATATAAAATTCCTGCAGTAGTTAAACAGTCCCAACACTTTCCTCACTCCCCGGACGGTCACTGGCCTTGGCATGTCTTTTATGGCTGTCTTTCGTTCCTGCGGGAGTGCCTTATACCCCTGGCTCATTTCATGCCCCAGATACTTTACTTTGGACAGTCCAACCTGTGCCTTTTTGGGGTTCAATTTACAGCCAGCTTTCTGAAGTGTCTGGAGGGTGGCTAGTACTGCTCCCATGTGTCCTTTGGCATCCTCTGATGCAATCATTACATCATTGACATATCGGAGTAGGGCGCTCTGGTACTTTGATAGGTCTAACTCGTCTAAGGCTTGACTCAGTACACGGTGGAATATATTTGGACTGTTGTGGAACCCCTGCGGGACCCTGGTCCATGTATACTGTCTATCCCCGCACAGGTTCAAATCTTGTTCGTGACGCCAATTGTTGTGGAGTATTTTAAACCAACACTCGACACAAGGTTTTAGATCGATAGTCAAGTTGTCTTTATTGCACCGGTGGGGAAACAGTCTGCTCTGTCTTAGCCAGACCTTTCCAAATTGGTACAGCAAACACTACATTTTTATACATTACAATACACATGGCCATCTCATGCACAATTCATTCCTGCCACCCGATTGGACCTTGGCCCACATGCATCTTCACTGATTGGTTGCCTATGCCGCGTTACATTAAAGTACCGCCTTTATTATCGGAAAGTATATGTCAAGCAGTGTGTAAAACCTCTGACCTGTGTTAATGCCAGATGGGGTCCTCATTGTCCTCCTTTCCTGCCTCTCTCGGCCTCTTTTACTTCCAACTCATTGTTTTACTTTCCTGCCAGAACAGAACTTACATCCTCTCGGCCTCTTATGGTTCCATGTCCGGCTATGTTATCTCAACTGCCAATTCAGCAACTTAGAAAAATCTTACTACTGCAAAGTATGGTCTTTATTACACCATTCAGTGAAACTGCCAGCGATGTCAGTTTAACTCTTTCCCCACTGCAACACTCCTCCTCCCTGATTGCAATGACTGCATCGTCCCTCTCTTTTGTGAAAACAGGCGCAAAGTATTCATTAAGATCCATATTCATGTCTTCCGCTTCCACACACAGGTTACCTTTATAGTCCCTAATAGGCTCCACTTGTTTTCTTTGCCAATATTTTTTCATGCCCTCTCTTTGCTTTTCTTCTTTGAAATAGTGCCATAGGATCTTTGACGTCCACCTGAGAGAGCAGACGGGGCCTCGGTTTAACGTCTGCTCCAAAAATCGCCACCTCTGACAGTGCCGCACTCCCTCAGCACTGTACTGGAGCATCAGCCTAGATTTTTGTGCTCAAGTCTCTGGAGTGGGACTGTGAACCCACAACTTTCTGGCTCAGAGGCGAGAGTGCTACCAACTGAGCCACTGGCTGACACTAAAGGACAAGCAGTTCTGACGACAGGTCATCGACCTGAAACGTTAAATCTGTTTCTCTCTCCACAGATGCTGCCTGACCCGCTGAGTATTTCCAGCATTTTCTGTTTTTATTAAAGAAACGAGGGAGTGATTGCTGACAGGAAGAATGTTGGGTCGTCCTGCGCATGCGCACTTCCCTGGCGGCTGAGGCGAAACACCGACTCGCCCCCACCTGAGCCGCGCACGCATACCAGATGTTGCGGCTCCGCATGCGCGCCCGATGTTCCAACCGTGGGGTGTTGTGCGCTGAGCATGCGTGTTGTGGACCGATCGGGACGGGTGATTGTGGAGCAGGAGGGAGAGCGCGGGGGCCATGAGCACATGCGCGGGACTCAGTGTCAACAGAGCGCTTTCTGGAGTGCTGGGGCTTGTGGGTATTGCAGCCGCCATTACTGCTGATCCTTTCAACCAACCTGTGCAGCAGCTGGTGCATGAAAATCAGCTTCACTGCCCCTAGGATCGGAAAGGGGAAAATTAAACAGCAGTTTGCCTCTGATCCTTTTCTGAACTCAATTTACAGGGATATAGAAGTGGAGCAGTTACAGGCGGGAAGCTCAGACCAAACATCACGTCAAGATCTGACAGAGTCGCTGGATTCATCAGGACCTGAATATCATCGGCCTTTGCACATGGAAGGAGAAAGCAGTGATCGCAGCGATGACAAACCGCACACGTATTCGGTGTGGACGCGGATTCAGCTGAACTCCTGACCTGGCGAGACACGTGCACCATCACACCGGGGAGAAACCGGGTAAAAGTGGGGACGACGGGAAGGGCTTCCGTTCCCCATCTGCATTGGAAGTTCAACGGCGCAGTCACACCAGGGACAGTCCGTTCACCTGCTCAGTGTGTGGAAAGGGATTTGTTTGTTCATCCCACCTGCAAACACACCAGAGAGTTCACACTGGGGAGAGACCGTTTAACTGTTCTGACTGTGGGAAGAGCTTTAAAAGCCCCGGGGAACTGAAGCGACACCAGCTTGTTCACACAGATGAGAGACCATTTCAATGTTCTGACTGTGGGAAGAGCTTTAAAAACTCCCAGGATCTGAAGGGACACCAGCTTGTTCACACTGATGAGAGACCATTTCAGTGTCCTAACTGTGGGAAGAGCTTTAAAAGCCCCCAGTATCTGAAGCAACACCAGCAAGCTCACACTGATGAGAGGCCATTTAACTGTCCTGACTGTGGTAAGAGCTTTAAAAGCTCCGGGGCGCTGAAGGGACACCAGCGAGTTCACACTAATGAGAGGCCATTTAACTGTTCTGAGTGTGAGAAGAGTTTTAAAATCCCCTGGGAGCTCAAGCAACACCAGAGCCTCCACACTGGGGAGAGGATATTCATCTGCTCTGAATGTGGAAGGGATTCACTCAGTCTTCCAAACTGCAGACACACCAGCTTGTTCACACTAACGAGAGACCCTTTAACTGTTCTGACTGTGGGAAGAGCTTTAAAAGCTCTGGGGAGCTGAAGAGACACCAACACCTACACACTGGGGCGAAGCCGTTCACCTGCTCTGTGTGTGGAAAGGGATTCACTCAGTCATCCCACCTGCTGGCACATCAGCGAGTTCACACTGGGGAGAGTCCGTTCACCTGCTCCGTGTGTGGGAAGGGATTCGCTCAGCCCTCCAACCTGCTGGTACACCAGCGAGTTCACACTGGGGAGAGACCCTTTAAATGTTCTGAGTGTGGGAAGAGTTTTAAAAGCCTCCGGGAGCTCAAGCAACACCAGCGCCTCCACACTGGGGAGAGGATATTCATCTGCTCTGAATGTGGGAAGGGATTCACTGAATCATTCCACCTGCTGGTACACCTGCGAGTTCACACTGACGAGAGACCCTTTAAATGTTCTGACTGTGGGAAGAGCTTTAAAAGCTCCCAGGAGCTGAAGTGACACCAACACCTACACACTGGGGAGAGGCCATTCACCTGCTCCTTGTGTGGGAAGGGATTCACTCATTCATCCAACCTGCTGGCACATCAGCGAATTCACACTGGAGTGAGACCATTCACCTGCTCCATGTGTGGGAAGGGATTCACTCATTCATCCCACCTGCTGCCACATCAGCGAGTTCACACTGGGGAGAGGCCATTCACCTGCTCTGTGTGTGGGAAGGGATTCATTCATCCAACCTCCTGTCACACCAGCTTGTTCACACTGACGAGAGACCCTTTAAATGTTCTGACTGTGGGAGGAGCTTTAAAAGCTCGAAGAGCCTTAAGGGACACCAGCGTGTTCACACTGATCATCGAATCTAACAGCACAGAAGGAGGTTATTCGGCCCATTGTGTCTGTGCCGGCTCTTTGAAAGAGCTGTCCAATTTAGTCCCAAACCCCAGCTTTATCCCCAGAACTCTGCAAACTAGTCCTCTTCAAGTACATGTCCAATTACTGTTTGAAAGTTTCTGTGGAACCTGATTCCAGCATCCTTCCAGATCTTAATAACCCTCTGTGTGAAAACAATTCTCCTCATTCCCCTCTAGTTCTTTTAGCAACTATTTTAAATCTGTGACCTTTGGTTACCGACCCACTTGCCAGAGTGAACAGTTCCTCCCGACTTGCGCGAACAAAACCCCCTCATCATTTTGAACACCTCTATTAGGTCTCCTCTTAACCTTCTCTGCTCTAAGGGGAACATAGAAACATAGAAGATAGGAGCAGGAGTAGGCCATTCGGCCCCTCGAGCCTGCTCTGCCATTCAACGAGATCATGGCTGATCATCCAAATTCAGTACCCTGTCCCTGCCTTCTCCCCATATCCCTTGATCCCTTTAGCCTTAAGAAATATATCTAACTCCTTCTTGAATATATTTAATGAATTGGCCTCTACTGCCTTCTGTGGTAGAGAATTCCACAGGTTCACCACTCTCTGGATGAAGAAATTCCTCCTCATCTCTGTCCTAAATGGCTTACCCCTTATCCTTAGACTGTGACCCCTGGTTCTGGACTCCCCGACCATTGGGAACATCCTACCTGCATCTAGTCTGTCTAGTCCTGTTAGAATTTTATAACAATCCCAGCTTCTCCAATCTCTCCACATAACTGAAGTCCCTCATCCCTGGTACCATCCTGGTCAACCTCCTCTGTACCCTCTCCAAGGCCTTGACATCCTTCCTAAAGTGTGGTGCCCAGAACTGTACACAAGACTCCAGCTGAGGCCAAAACCCTGCAGCTGTACAAACCCCTGGTTAGACCACACCTGGAGTACTGTGAGCAGTTCTGGGCACCATACCTTAGGAAGGATATATTGGCCTTGGAGGGAGTGCAGCGTAGGTTTACCAGAATGATACCCGGACTTCAAAGGTTAAGTTCCGAGGAGAGATTACACAAATTAGGGTTGTATTACCTGGAATTTAGAAGGTTAATGGGTGATCTGATCGAAGTTTTCAGGATATTAAGGGGAACAGATAAGGTAGATAGAGAGAAACTATTTCCGCTGGTTGGGGATTCTAGGACTGGGGGCATCGTCTAAAAATTAGAGCCAGACCTTTCAGGAGTGAAATTAGGAAACACTTCTACACACAAAGTGTAATGTATATACCTTTAAGGGGGGAACTACTTTTTACAGCTCATGTATACTGTAGTACCGGCAGTGACCACACCTGTATATAGCACTGAGTAGTAATCTGTACAGTTCAGTTCCAGAGTGAGCCACATTGAGTAAACACCTGTTGTACCGTTCCCCTGCCGTCTTGTGTCTTATTACTCTCAGACACAACATTGGCGACGAGACAAATTCGATCCTACCTGCAACTCTGCATCACCTCCCAGGGATTCGTTCCTGGAGACTGGTAGATTGGAGGTCAAGGCCAGAGACACGGGCGTCGACCACGGGCAACCGCCCAGTCTTCCAGCAGAGACTCGAGAATTGCGGGGGAGGCTGTTGAGAGCCAGGCTTGGCTTTCCAGTCGGGGTGGTCCAGCGAAACGGGCTGGCAACAGGTAGTGCGCAGACCCTTCCCGGACAGTGGCGGGCTAGAGCCCGACCGAGCGGCACAGCAAAGGGCCGAGCAGCGTCGACGGGGGAGAGAGAGAGAGGGCAGAGTGCACAGGGCGCAGCCGGTTTTCAGGGGCCAAGCAGCGTTGAGGAGAGGGAGAGAGATGCGCAGAAACCCACGAGGTGTCGCCATTGCCATGAGGACCGCCAAGAGCGGCATTGGCAGTAGCGCAGGAGAAGCACGCGAAACCAACAGGGCGCCGCCATTGCCACGAGGACCGCCGAGAGCGGCGTTGGCAGCAGCGGGGGAGGAAGGAAAGCGCGGGAGATGCCATTTTAAGCCATTTTAAACCACACCCAAAATGCCAAAGAGTGGCAGTATCACCGCATTTGACAATGAAGCCGAAGATTGGACTACATATGTCGAACGAATAGAGGTATACTGCAAGGCAAATGAGGTGTCAGATGACAAGAAAGCGCCGGTATTGTTAAATTTAATGGGTGCAAAGACGTATGGCTTATTACAAAATCTAGTAACCCCAGCAAAGCCAGTGGAAAAGAGTTTTGGAGACATAGTGACGATACTACAGGAACATTTAAACCGCACACCACTGCTGATAGCAGAAAGATTCAAGTTTCACAAACGGAACCAGCATAAGGATGAAAGCAATGCTGAATATTTAACAGAACTGCACAAACTATCGAAACACTGCCAGTTTGGAGCGGGACTGGCAGATACCTTAAGGGACAAGTTTGTGTGTGAGCTTCAAAGTGAAGGAACCCAGAAACGGCTTTTATCTGAAAAGGACCTTACGCTGGACAAGGCTTTCAGCATTGCGGTATCATATGAAGCAGCAGCACGGGGCGCTGCAGAGATACAGCAGAGACCGCAAGAATATGGCACAAACGAAATGTCATACAGAACAGAGAAGTGCTATCGCTGCGGCAGAACAACACACGACCAGAATGATTGCTGGTTCAAAGACAAAGTGTGCAGACAGTGTGGAAAAGTAGGACACATAGCACGAATCTGCAGGTCAGGAAAGAAAACCAGCAATAAAAAATCTCCAAAAGAAAAGTACAAGAAGGTACATAAGGTGACGGAGAATAGTTCAGACGAACAAAAGAGTGATACCGAGCTGAGTTGTCTGAAACTACATAATGTGATCAAAACGGAGGATCAACGAACCATTTGGGTCACTCTCAAGATAGCAGGAGTCCAGGTAAAAATGGAATTGGACACAGGATCAGCCCTAACAGTCATAAACCGACGGGACTACGAGCGGCTATTCTCACACATACCCTTGAGAGACACAAAAATTATTTTGAAGACGTACACAGGGCAAAAAGTCTACCCCAAAGGAAAAATAAGGGTGACCGTTACATATAACGGTAAGGAAACACCAAAACTAGACCTGTATGTATTGCAAGATGGAGGACCACCATTACTGGGACGTGAATGGATCCGGAAAAATGGCAGCCAGGAACGATATGCACACGGCCGGGCCCAATAATGTACACAGTGGATGTTGGGGAGAACATCGTGAGACGCCATGCTGACCAGATCCTAGAGTCACAGGAACAAGTCAACCCCATGCCTCGCCCATACATACCTGGTGAGGAACCCGATGTACAGGTTGCATCTACCCCAGAAACAGTAGCATCGGAAGCTGATGACCCAACCGACGACAGGGTGCCAGAATCGCCTCTGCACCAAGAGCGAGACACTCGGGAAAGGCGCTATCCAGAAAGGATCAGGAAGCCTCCCCAAAGACTGAATATATAAATGGACTATTTTCAGCTAACGTTGTATGTTAAAAGTGTTAATTGTAATTAGTTTGATATTTAATTGTTAAATGAGTGTTATGGTACTGTTAATCTAAAAGGGGAGGAATTGTAATGTATATACCTTTAAGGGGGGAACTACTTTTTACAGCTCATGTATACTGTAGTACCGGCAGTGACCACACCTGTATATAGCACTGAGTAGTAATCTGTACAGTTCAGTTCCAGAGTGAGCCACGTTGAGTAAACACCTGTTGTACCGTTCCCCTGCTGTCTTGTGTCTTATTACTCTCGGACACAACACAAAGGGTGGTAGAAGTTTGGAACTCTCTTCCGCAAACGGCAATTGATGTTAGATCAATTGTTAATTTTAAATCTGAGATAGATAGGTTTTTGTTACCCAAAGGTATTAAGGGATATGGGCCAAAGGCGGGTGTATGGAGTTAGGTCACAGATCAGCCATGATCCCTTTGAATGGTGGAACACACTCGAGGGGCTGAATGGCCTCCTCCTGTTCCTATGTAGTGGAGGTCAAGGCAGCTTACAAGCTGTCCCTTGAGTACGGGTTTGAGAGCGCAGACCATGGGCCCTGCCAAAAGACCATAGAGGACCTGAGAACGGCCTCGGTTAAGGCAAAAGGCATGGTATGCCTCGTAAGCCCAAAAGCAAGTCAGATTGACTTTTTGCAGGAATCCAAACACCCGATTCCTTGCGAAGTAGTTGTGGCACCAGCCATTGAACCCTCAGCCCCGCCGAGCTATAGTGAGGCTTGGCCCGAGAGAGGGGTGGTGGAAGAAAGGGTAGCCAAGGTGATACAGGAGGAGGAACAACCCCCGGTAGTAAAGCCGGAGCCGGCACCAATGTGTCCGGCTCGGCACCAGAGGCTCGGTCCCAACGCCGCAGATGGCACGGACGGACCCCACGTAAACCAGCTCGTGCTACCCTATGCTGCCCCACAACTAAGATCCACGGTGAGCCACCTCCCAAGACTCACAGTAAAGGGAGATCCCTCAGTTCATTTCAGGGAGATAGAGGAGACAGCCGCCATCAATGATTGTGATGATCTTGAACAGGCAAAGGTGCTGCTCTTCTCCCTGGATAGCACAATCCGTCAGTGCCTCTCAGACGGGAGTGAGAGGGGACGGAAAGGGTATATGGATCTCAGGGATGAGGTCCTGGAAGTTATGGGAGTGGACGACGGTAATCCGTTCCAACGGGTGGAAGGGACTGTGCAGCTAACTGGAGAACCCCCATGGGTTTTTGCAGAAAGGCTGTGGCCAGTGTATCGACACAGTTGTCCGGGTATGCCGGAATGGGTTGCAATGAACACCAAACAGCGGGTTCATTGGCTCCATTGCTTGGTTGCTAACAGCTTGCCACAGATACAGGCCCTAGTCAAATCTTGGTTTGACCCCCAAGGTCCCGGCATCACGGAGGAGACAGTGCTCCGCCAGCTCACTGTTGCATACAAGAATTGTAGAAGTCAGGAAGTGCCTCCCTCTAAGGGAAAGGTGCATGAGGCAGAACCCGCAGCCCCAAGCAAGAAGGAGTGGCGTCAGGAGGGGAATCGCCCTGCCTAAGCCAAGCTCAATTGCTACGGGTGTGGGAAGGATGGACATTGGCGCAAGGACTGTAAAAATCTGTGGAAGGATAATAAAGGGAAATCTCCCGCAGCCCAAACCCAAGCCCAGACCGCCGCCCCAGCACCAGCCCAAACACAAGCCGCAGCTCCTGTCCCAGCAAAGGGAGCCGGTGCAGCTATGGATCCCACTGCAATAGAATCAATTTTAGAGACAATGCAGTCTCTTATGATTGCGCAGGGGAAGATAGCCGTCACCACTGTTCTTGTCGTTCCCGAAACCCCGACCCCTGTGCCCAAATGACTAGAGCCGGCGCAGCCCGTTTACTTGTGTGTGCTGCGATATGATGTATGGAGGCGACCCCTCATGGAGATGGAGGTGGAGGAGGTAAAGGGGATCTATTTGTTGGATACGGGGGCATCATGCACCGTGATCCACACAGATGACCCTGCCACCTCACCTCTGTCCACCGGGGTTCCATATATTCTGTCGGGCTTCACAGGCAAGGAACAGGCTGGCGCATTTTCCATTCCCCTCTCCGTTCATTCAGGACCACTTCACACCAAGTGGAAGTGTATACTGATGAAGTGGGAGGTGGAGGGTGGAAAGGGCATCCTCGGGTCCGATTTCTTGGCAGAACACGGGATCCTCGTGGATCTAAGAAATCATTGTCTTTGGGGAGCGGGTAAAGGTAAACAGGGCGAAGTAGTCGTCATCCCAGGGAAAGGAGAAAGAGGGACCCCGTGCACCGTGAAGCCAAAAGGGGGCTACGACCTCGAGCTCATGGTCGCAGGCGTCCCACAAGATCTGCAGGCATTCGTGTCAGACCACCTGACCACGTTTGCCACTCACAAACACGATTGCGGGAGGGTCACCGGGTTTGAGGTCAGAGTCAACGGAGACCCCATGGCCCGACCCCAAAAACAGTACAACTTCCCCCGGGAAGCGGAGCCCGACATGGAGACAGCAATGTCTTCATTGGTGCAGCAGGGCGTGTTGAGACCGATAGCCACCCATGTAAACTCTCCTTTGTGGCCGGTGAGGAAGCCGGACGATTCCTGGAGAGCCACGGTGGACTACAGAGTCCTCAATAGCAACATCCCAGCCTGTGCGCCGACAGTAGCAGCAGTTGCCGATCTGATAGGGAGTATTCCAGCCTCCGCGACCACGTTCACGGTGCTGGATATTTCCAACTGGTTTTGGCCCATCCCTTTATGGAGGGAGGATC
Organism: Somniosus microcephalus; assembly: GCF_052327205.1. NCBI lineage: Eukaryota > Metazoa > Chordata > Chondrichthyes > Squaliformes > Somniosidae > Somniosus > Somniosus microcephalus. Next base: position 70,676,692 of record NC_140990.1, read on the forward strand.
AGTACAAGTTTGCCTTTACTTTTAAAGGGCAACAGTACACCTGGAACTACTTGCCACAGGATTTCCACAACAGCCCCAGCATTTTCCATCAATGCATGGCAGGGAGTTTAAAAGAGTTCAGCCAGCCCAATCAGCTAGTGCAGTATGCGGACGACCTGCTCCTGTTCACAGATTCCAGAGAGGAGCACGGCCCACTATTGGCCGAGCTATTGGAGCTGTTAGGCAGAAAGCGTTTCAAAGTGAACCCAAAGAAGGCACGGATCGGCCAGCAGGAAGTAAAATTCCTGGGTCTGACCATCCGCGCCGGTGAAAGAGCCATAGATAAGGCCAGGCGGGAATCGGTACAAGATCTACCGATCCCCACCACCGTAACGGGTGTGAGGTCCTTTCTGGGACTGACTGGGTACTGCAGAGACTTCATTGAGGACTATGCAGCCACAGCAGCCCCACTGCTCCGACTCCTACACAAAGGAGTGGAATGGTCCTGGGATGAGGGTTGCCAGGCAGCATTTGAAAAAATCAAGAGGGACTTGCAGACCACGCCAGCTCTGGGGGCCATAGATGGGGGGGAGGAGTTCTTCCTGGAGGTAGCGGCTAGTGGGGATAGCTTGAGCGCTGTACTGCTTCAAGAGCAACATGGCAAGCTAAGGCCGGTGGTTTACTGTTCCAGAATGCTCACAGATGTGGAAAGGAGTTTTTACAATTGCGAGCGGCATCTTTTGGCCACGCATTGGGCTGTGAAAAGGTCTTTGATCTTCACAGGCACCTCTCCCATCACTCTCCTCACCCATCACACACCCACTCGGATGCTTCTGGATGGAAGGATTAAGGATGGGACAGTAAGCAGTGCCCGCATTGCGTGCTGGACCCTCCTCCTTTCACAGATGGACCTGAAGGTGAAGGGTCTCTGCGAGCCCAAGCTCGTGGCCAACATGGTATATCCCGGAACAGCCCATCGGTGTTCTGTAGAAGGGGTATGGGAAGTGAACGTAGGATTACGGGCTGGGATACATCCCACGGGCCGCGAGATCTACGTAGATGGTTCCAGCACGGTATCTGCTGGCGAACGACTCACAGGGTGTGGAGTTTATGACCCCGCGGCAGACATTGCCCTGGCGATTAAGCTCCCCAGCACTATGAGCGCACAGCAGGCTGAACTGTCCGCGGTAGTGTACGTCGTTACACACCCCGAAATCTTCCCCACCCCATACACGATTTGCTCGGACAGCATGTTCACATGCAACTCGTGTACGGAATACCTAGCCATCTGGTCCCGTCGCGGATATACCTCTGCGGACGGGCGACCCTTAACCGTAAAGCCCTTTTTAGAAAAGATCCAGGCCGCAGTGGGGGAGGAAGGGGAAGTCTTTATCCACAAGGTAAATGCTCATTCCTCCACGGAACCCCGCAACCAGGGTAACCAGCAGGCGGAAATGCTAGCCAGGGAAGGCGCCCGCACCGGCACTTTCTGGGATCCCTATGGGTCCAAACCCGTGGCAGTAATCCAAGGCAGGGATGGGACTCAGGGGATCACAGGGGTAACACTGCCCCCAGACCTCAAGACCGTCCAAACTCTAGATCCCGTCCTAAAAACAGTCCTCAATGCCATCACTGAGGGCAAGGAAGTAGAGGGTCCGTACGGTACAGCAGCCCTCTCCATAAAGGAAGGCATGCTGTTCCAAGGGGAACAGTGGGTTGTGCCGCAGCAGCACCAGAGGGAATTCCTTCAACTGGCCCATGAGGGTCCAGGAGCGGGACACCCCAGGCCTGAGGTCACCTGGCAATGGGTAGAACAGGCGGGGTGGTGGCCGGGACTTCGGGACGATGTCCGCGAGTTCTGCGCTAATTGTCTTGTGTGCGCTGCAAACAACCCAGACCCCCAGAAAAGGAAGGTGCCCATGGGGCACATCAGGAGAGTAGAGGGACCATGGCAGTCGATACAGGTCGACTACATCGGGCCCCTGCCCACCACCCAGGGAGGCTATAAGTATTGCCTTGTCCTGGTGGATGTGTTCACAAAGTGGGTAGAAGCCTTCTCATGTAGAACAGCCACGGCACTTAGTACTGCCAGGATCTTGGTCCGGGAGGTGTTCTCGCGGTGGGGACTACCACGATTCGTGGAGTCCGACCGAGGGAGTCATTTCACCGGCTAAGTGATGCAGAACACCCTCATGCTCCTAGGCATCGAAGGGAAGTGGCACGTGGCCCACAATCCTCAGTCATCCGGGATTGTGGAACGCATGAACTGCATCTTAAAGGAATAGTTGAGGAAAGAGACGATGGGCTCGCCCCAGAAATGGGCGGAAGCCTTGCCTCTGGTCCTCATGGGGATCCGGGCTAGCCAGTCTAAAAGTACGGGGTACTCCCCGCAAGAATTAATGACTGGGAGAGTCATGCGAACCCCCACCCATGTACTAGCCCCGGTGCTCACTGAGGGTCAGCTCCGAGAGGTGAATCGGGACAAGTTTGCCCGGACCCTTTTGGAGCGCCTGAAACAGGTTTATGGGCAAGCGGCTGGGAACATGGGAAAGCAGCATCAGGGCAACTGACTGCTGCTCGAACCCCGCAAGGCACAGGAGTGGGAAATTGGAGATCAGGTCATGGTGAGAAACTATGCCCGAGTGGGGAGTTTAGAACGACTGTACATGGGGCCCTACAGTATTGTAGACAAAGCCAGCCCCATGGTTTACGCAGTGAAGTTGCCCCAGCGCACTAAATGGTTTCACATCAATCAGTGCAAACTGTTTAAGCCGGGCGCAAAAGAACCAACAATTGAGGCCAGGTCTGAGGGCAAAAATCCTCAGCCTGAGGCGTGCAACAAGTCACAGACCACACAGGCTGGAACCGCAGCCTGCCTGGAGGGAGAAGCTGTCCCGCCCACCTGGGAGGTTTCCCCACTGGCCTGGGACTCGGACGGGGAGGAGCCCGAAGACCAAGGCCCTCCTCCTGATCCGAGCGCCATCGGGGGGAGCCCGAACAGCTAGGCCCCGCCCTTGACATGATTCTGGAGGAGGTGGAGTCAGAGGACGGAGATCCCGCCCTCGACTCAAACTTAGGGGAGGTAGAAATTGGGGGCGGAGATCCTCCACCTGTAGGGACAGGTGCGGAGGAGTCATCTGCCAAAGACCCAAATCCCAAAGGGGCGGAGCCTGAGGGAAAGGAGCCGAAGCCGGCAGCCGTGGAGGTGCCACGGGCTGTGAGGGCTAAAGCCCCAACCGAAGGTCCACTCGCTAAGGGAGCCACGCCCAAATTGCCTCTTCGCAGGTCGGCTCGAATGCCTCAGCTGGTAAAACCTTGGCCCGATTCCCCCGATTTCAGTAAACGCCGACTTGGGAAATCCCTAGAGAAACGCAGTCCCCAATTGACAGCAAAAGGCTGCGGGGGACACAAGCCACAGGTCAGTGCAGCCCCGCCACAAGGAGCGGCAAGCTGCAGTCCAAACAGGGGTTAGGCAAGCCGCCCGGGGACGGGCGGCACTGTACATAAGTTTAATTAAGTTTAAGGTGTGTAAATATTAAAGTGATTAGTGATATCAGTAGTTTTGGAATCTGCCCAGCATGTGTGTTGTTTGGGATCGAGGTCGAAAGACCCGATCATGCCTTCACCTAGGTCGGAATCTCTCGGGAGCCTGGCTGCATTGTATAATTTTGTTACAGGAAACAAAAAGATGAGAGGGATTCTCGTCGCGTTCGCGGTGATCGGGTGTAGCTGGGCCTATCGGGGCCACACCAAGGATTCCACGATTTACGGGTGCTCTGGTGACACAGCTCCCATCGCGACCGATGGGTCGGGCGCGCGGGGCATTGAGGGGACAGCCACCTATTTCCACGAGGGGAGGTGGCCAGGATGGCTGGGGTCGAACTCTATGGAATACTCCAGCCAGTCCGGGTTTGTGTACCGAGAGACTTCTTTAATGTGCCCCCGAGTGAGGGTCATCGCACCCAGAGTCAGCGTCACCGTCGGGAAGAAGATTTGCCTGGTATGTTTTGCACATGTTCCTTTGGGCCGATGGTGGTGGCTGCGCAAGTTGAGCAAAACCATGAAGAACTCCACGGTCGAGTGGGAGAGACTGGGTAACAATACCCATCGGACTATTACGGGGACTCAAGGGGGGTTGAGCGTCTGTTGGGACAAATGGTGGGAACCAGATGAGGGGATCTACATCTGTATGTGGGGTTCAGAACGCGCCTGCCCCACAGGCGTCTCCATCTTTTTCCAAAGGCAGTGGCAGGATGCTGGGAAAGGAATGAGGTGGGACGTCAGCACACGGGTGTGCGGAGTCCCATACTCTCAGATCCCAGTAAACGCCACTGAGCTCATCACCCGCCCCCACAAGCCCCTGCCCACGATTCCAGTAGCCAAAGCCCACAAGGAAGGGTGCCCCACCACTACCAAGGGACCCGGGAATGGATTGGTATTGGTACCCACAGGTCAGGTGCTGTACCAAGGGGTGCACTACGCGGTGGCCTCGGTGATTTTAAACCTCACCGAGGTGCGATTGCCAGAGTGGTGCCCCAAGGAAATGGAGCAATTGTACCAGGTCCTGTTAACAAACATGTTCAGGCAGTTTTACAAATTTGACTTTGCTGATGTAGACAGAGCCGGATTGTACACCACACCACATGAGGTCTTGGACAGGGTAGGGAGACAAAGAAGGGTTGCAGTAAATGATATTTTTACAGCTTTTAACACAGGGACTTCCATCATCAACACTCTGGATGACGTGGAGCTACAGACCCAGATTAATGGTTTGAAAACACAGTTAAGAAAGATACTGACGGATGAGAATAAGGTAGTGGGTTCTGAGCTACATGAGGACCAGGCCATGACACTGCACTTAAAAGAAATTATTGCTGAGCTGGAGAAACACGCTAAAACAGTAAATGCTCTCATCAGGGAGGATCGGAATGCGTCCGATCAGGCTGCGCAGAACGAAGCTTGCGTGCTGTACGGGGCGTGGTTACTGGGCGAGGGCCGCAGTAATCTGGAGGATTTAAAACAAGGTTTAGTCCCCTCCTGTAGCAGCAACATGCACCTCGCAGCCCTCCACCCTTTTGAGAATGCATTGAGTCCGTGCCAGCTCAGACTAGCTTCAGAGGCCTACCCAGTCCCAGTGGGCTGTGGGTGGTCTAATCACACCATTATGGGTATAGTGGTAAGAATGCTGGTGATGGGAAAGACAGCTAGACCCGCCCCGGTATACAGGGTGGAGAACATTGGAGTCATTCAGGGGGGTGCACACATTCGCTACGCAGCGGTCCCACCTTACGTCATTCGATGGGAGCATGCAATGATGGGTACCGACCTCTCGGGGTGCTGGAGTCGGGGAGCACACATCATCCTGTGTCCCCAGCACTTGAATGCCCATTCAAAACCACAGTGCGGGTTCAGAACTGCTGGCGCGAAGCCTATAAATTGCACCATGGAGGCAATGGCACAAGGCCATGTGCCCCCGCAGGTGGCATATATAGGAGGTGAGACATACTGTGTCACCACTGCAGCGCCCCACTACCAACATGGACAGCACGGCTGGTGTCCGGTGAGTTTCAGCAGTTTCTGCTTCAAACCCAAGGCAGAAGTTCAAGTGGCCCAAGAGCGAATTGTCCCCATTCCTGAACCTTCCACTGTTCACATCACTGTTAAAGAGAATTTCACCGATCTGCAACGATTCGTTGCACATTTTGGGTATATCATTCCCCCTCTCCCTGAACACCTCACCAAGATATTAAAAGTCATTGTCGTTTCACAGAAACATTTCTACACACTGGAGCAGAAGACTTTAGAGATAGGGGCAAACATATTAGATATAGTAACCCCACCGTGGTGGGATCTGTTCACAAATATAGAAGTCCCTTCTTGGATTAGGATAGCCTCTCACATCCTTGTAGTGTGTCAGGTTTTTATTGTGATTTATTTACTGTTTGTACATTGTGAAAAGGTCAGAAATTCGCAGAAGTATGAGAACAGGGGAGAATGGAGGGAGCATTATGTGCGGGTAGAAGAAGAGACACCCGTTTAGATTTTTTGCTGCTATGTATAAAGTTAAAGTTTCCCTCCCTCCTCTATGTTTGATGTTTGTTCATGGTTATTTTGTGTGTGTACTTTTATTATTGAAATTCGTTAAGTGAGTTGTTGTTAATAAAAGATAATGTGTATGGACCAGGTGGTGTAGGGGTATTAGGCCCCCCTCCATGCCTGGAAGTGAATGTGTCAGATTTTAAATCCAATGCATTGCCATCTATAGATGTTTAATGTACACTGTAGGTTTTCTGAAATGGGAAATGCATGTGTCGCGGGGTCATAGATAGGTAAATGCAGGGGATGGTTTAATTATGGAGAGTCAGAAAATTTTGCTCACCCAGAATTATGATCCTTCAAGCAAGTTATAGTATCATCAGGGGGGACTGTAAGATCCACAAAATTAATATTGTACTATAAGGGTCCTTTGGCAGAAGAGGCCTTGATTTTAAAAGACTGTTTTAAAAGAACCCCAGAAAAAGGGGCATATAAAATGGCCACCAGACCCCGTGACCGACTTATTGGGACACTTTAAAATGGTTCCTGCAGTCCCCAGACAGCCTTTGTGGATTCAACCCACAGTAAGTTCTGGAAACTGTTTCTGAGAAAACGAAACCAGACATTAACACATACATAAAGATTGGATGCAGATCCAGTCAGATCGGCCTGTAGATAAAGGCCATCTAAATGTTTACCCAGACAAAGGGGAAACATTTCATATTCATAAGGGGAGCATCAAAGACCCACTAAAGACATTAAGAAGACATTCAAAACAATGCAGGGCATTCCAGACCAGAGATGGCCATCACCGGCCATCCCGAGTGCAGTTTAAATATAATAACTACCCCGCTGTGCAACAAGCCCGCCAAAAGTTAAACAAAGACTAACCTTGATTTGGCGGGAGATAACAGCCTCATGTGAGAAGTATAATTGGGGAACCCGGGGTAGCCATCAGTAGCGATTAGCCATCACAGAGCAGCGATGAGAGAGATCAGCGATTAACCGTTGAAGAAGACGAAGCAGCTATCAAGAAGGCAATTCAAGCCTGCGTCCCACCCCAGGGTAACCATCGGGAGATCATCGACCAACCCCAGGCCGTTGACGAGACAAGAGGGCAGCAGCCCTACAGAAGAACACTATCTGAAAATGGTAACTGACTAGAAGAGACCTCTGGAAAGTAGTCAAACAGTTGACCTTCCCTCATATTGACATCCAGGCCCGCTGAGATCCAGCCTGTCCGTGACCTTCACCTCGAGGAAGAGAAGGCGTGTTGCAGCCCACAGCACTGACCACGAGGAGACAGGATGCCTGAAAGGATCAAAACGCAGACCTGTTTCAAAACCTTGCAATTCCTAGTTGGATTGGTGAGCATGTTTCTGGCCCTTCATAATCGGATCTAGATAGGTTAAAGGGGGTGGGCATTTTGGGTATAATTAACATGAGTTGTTGTCCCTCGATGTTCCGTGTGTTTCCCCATTTCATGATGACTTTTGTAAAGTATAATATGCCTGTATCTATTTTAGTTAGTACTGTATTGTTATGATTTGTTTTCCCCTCCCATGTACCCTCTTATTTGCTTGCATTTGATTTGTTTTTCCTTATGTAATAAAATTTCATTTTGTTTCATTAAACTTGGTCTATAAGAGTATTCTCTGCATTGTAGTTCCTGCACCTAAGACCAGTGTCTAGAACCTAAGGGGCGAGTGGGTCGAACCACTCAAGGTTTTACTGTGCAAAAGAGAGAGGCCTCTGCGACCTCGGAGAGAAAACCCCTTACAAGGTGAACCAGTGAGTGTAGAACTGAACCCAGCCAAAGCCAGCACCTTCAGGGGAGGAGAGGGAGAGGGAGAGGAGAACCAGTGAGGGTAGAACTGAACCCATCTGCATCGAGGGAGAAAACTGGGAGTGGAGGACAAACTGTTGGGCGATATGCGATGGGATGGATTTCAGCACAGGGAGGAGGGAGAGTGTGTGGGACGGGGATGTACAGCTATGGCAGAACAAGAGAGGAAAAAATATATGTTCTTCCATAGAAACTGGAATAGTCAGTTCTGAATTTCTGTTCTGTACTTACAGTGATGACTTTTGTAAACTCCTTTTACACGGTACTAGAAGCGAAGGATTTAGAGACGGGTCACTGAAACCAAACAGCACGTCAGGACCTGAATATCATCAGCCTTTGACTATAGAGGGGGAAATGTTTGTTTGTTCTGTCTGTGGGAAAAGATTTCAAACGTCAGTGTGACTGGAAAAGCACTGAGACACCCACACCCGAGTGAGAGTGTTCCTGTGCACTGACTGTGGAAAGAGCTTTAACCAGTTACACAGCCTGAAAAAACATCACACCATTCACAGCGGGGAGAAACCGTAAATGTGTTCTGTGTGTGGACGAGGCTTCAACAGATCGTTCAACCTGGGGAGTCACAAGGACACCCGCACCACGGAGAAACCATGGATATGTGGGGACTGTGGGAAGGGATTCAGTTACCCATCCAAGCTGGAAACTCATCGACACAGTCACACTGGGGAGAGACCGTTCACCTGCTCCGTGTGTGGAAGGGATTCACTCTGTCATCCAACCTTTTGACACACCAGCGAGTTCACACTGGGGAGAGACTGTTCACCTGCACTGTGGGAAGAGATTCACTCATTCATCCAGCCTTCTGAGACACCAGCGAGTTCACACCAAGAGGCCATTCACCTGCTCCAGGTGTGAGAAGGGATTCACCATACCATCCGACCTGCTGTCACACCATTGTATTCACACTGTGGAGAGGATGTTCACCTGCTCCGTGTATGGGAAGGGATTCAATCATCCTACCTGCTGGCACACCAGCAAGTTCACAATGGGGAGAGGCCGTTCACCTGCTCTGTGTGTGGGAAGGGATTCGCTCAGTCATCCAGCCTTCTGGCACACCAGCGAGTTCACACTGGGGAGAGCCTGTTCACCTGCTCCGTGTGTGGGAAGGGATTCACTCAGTCATCCAACCTGCTGACACACAAGCAAGTTCACATGTGACTGCAGGGGTTGGATTCTGCTGTTATTGCAGCTGTTAATCACATCCGGGGCTGAACCATGTTCATTCTGATAGTTGGGGTTTGTTTCTGCTGATGTTAATAACCCCTATAACTGGCTGAAGTTTAATATTCAGGAGATGCAGCTGATTTTCTTCTCGGATCTGCAGTGGCCCTTTAAGAACCGCTGTCTGTGATTGTTCCCCTTAATTCAGGGACACACATCAGAAATTAACTTGCAATAAAATTATTAACTTTTACTTCAACTTAAATTGATTCTTGGTACAAAATCTATAATTCAGTGTCTGAAAGGTTTCACTTTTTAACATCTCCAATTAGAAAGTGCTGATTAATCCTTTCAGACAATTCTTACTGACTTGCACATTACACACAGTGGCACCTCCATTATCCACCAGAAAGAAGGGGAATGGGAATTGGTGGAGAATCGAGAGTCCCCAAATGTTGCCCCTCCCGTCTGGTACAGCAATCCCCTCGGCACGGGAATGGAGACTAGTCCAGTCAAAGTAACGGGCTGAGTTTAATCTCTCTGGGCCTGTGGGGCTGGTTTGTATCAGACAGGAGGAGATTGGTGTCATTGACTGTGGGGCTGGGTTATATCAGACAGGAGGAGATTGGTGTCAGTGACTGTGGGGTTGGTATTTATCAGACAGGAGGAGATTGGTGTCAGTGACTGTGGGGTTGGTTTATATCAGACAGGAGGAGATTACTGTCAGTGACTGATGGGTTGGTTTATATCAGACGGGTGTCAGTGACTGTGGGGTTGGTTTATATCAGACAGGAGGAGATTGGTGTCAGTGACTGTGGGGCTGGTTTATATCAGACAGGAGGAGAGTTGTGTCACCAACTGTGGGGCTGATTTTTATCAGACAGGAGGAGATTGGTGTCAGTGACTGTGGGTTGGTTTATATCAGACAGGAGGAGATTGGTGTCTGTGACTGGGGTTGGTGTATATCAGACAGGAGGAGATTGGTGTCAGTGACTGTGGGGTTGGTTTATATCAGCCAGGAGATTGGTGTCAGTGACGGGATTGGTTTATATCAGACAGGAGGAGATTGGTGTCTGACTGTGGGGTTGATTAATATCAGACAGGATGAGATTGGTGTCAGTGACTGTGGGGTTAGTTTATATTAGACAGGAGGGGATTGGTGTCAGTGACTGTGGGGTTGGTTCATATCAGACAGGAGGAGATTGGTGTCAGTGACTGTGGGGTGGGTTTATATCAGACAGGAGGAGATTGGTGTCAGTGACTATGGGTTGGTTTATATCATACAGGTGGAGATTGGTGGCAGTGACTGTGGGGTTGGTTTATATCAGACAGGAGGAAATTGTTGTCAGTGAGTGGGGTTGGTTTATATCAGACAGGAGGAGATTGGTGTCAGTGACTGTGGGATTAGCTTATATCAGACAGGAGGAGATTGGTGTCAGTGACTGTGGGATTGGTTTATATCACACAGGAGGAGATTGGTGTCAGTGACTGGGGTTGGTTTATATCAGACATCAGGATATTGGTGTCAGTGATTGTGGGGTTGCTTTATATCAGACAGGAGGAGATTGGTGTCAGTGACTGTGGGGTTGGTTTATATCAGACAGGAGGAGATTGGTGTCAGTGACTGTGGGGTTGGTTTATATCAGACAGGAGGAGATTGGTGTCAGTGACTGTGGGGTTGGTTTATATCAGACAGGAGGAGATTGGCGTCAGTGACTGTGGGGTTGGTTTATATCAGACAGGAGATTGGTGTCAGTGACTGTGGGGTTGGTTTATATCAGACAGGAGGAGATTGGTGTCAGTGACTGTGGGGTTGGTTTATATCAGACAGGAGGAGATTGGTGTCTGACTGTGGGCTTGATTAATATCAGACAGGATGAGATTGGTGTCAGTGACTGTGGGGTTGGTTTATATTAGACAGGAGGAGATTGGTGTCAGTGACTGTGAGGTTGGTTCATATCAGACAGGAGGAGATCGGTGTCATTGACTGTGGGGTTGGTTTATATCAGACAGGAGGGGATTGGCGTCAGTGATGGTGGGGTGGGTGCACATCAGACAGGAGGACATTGGTGTCAGTGACTGTGGGTTGGTTTATATCAGACAGGAGGAGATTGGTGCCAGTGACTGTGGGGTTGGTTTTTATCAGGCAGGAGGAGATTGGTGTCAGTGATTGTGGGGTTGCTTTATATCAGACAGGAGGAGATTGGTGTCAGTGACTGTGGGGTTGGTTTATATCAGACAGGAGGAGATTGGTGTCAGTGACTGTGCGGTTGGTTTATATATGACGGGAGGAGATTGGTGTGAGTGACTGTGGGGTTGGTTTATATCAGACAGGAGGAGATTGATGTCAGTGACTGTGGGGTTGGTTTATATCAGACAGGAGGAGATTGGTGTCAGTGACTGTGGGGTTGGTTTATATCAGACAGGAGGAGATTGGTGTCAGTGACTGTGGGGTTGGTTTATATCAGACAGGAGGAGATTGGTGTCAGTGACTGTGGGGTTGGTTTATATCAGACAGGAGGAGACTGGTGTCAGTGACTGTGGGGTTAGTTTATATCAGACAGGAGGAGATTGGCGTCAGTGACTGTGGGGTTGGTTTATATCAGACAGGAGATTGGTGTCAGTGACTGTGGGGTTGGTTTATTTCAGACAGGAGGAGATTGGTGTCAGTGACTGTGGGGTTGGTTTATATCAGACAGGAGGAGATTGGTGTCTGACTGTGGGCTTGATTAATATCAGACAGGATGAGATTGGTGTCAGTGACTGTGGGGTTAGTTTATATTAGACAGGAGGAGATTGGTGTCAGTGACTGTGGGGTTGGTTTATATCAGACAGGAGGAGATTGGTGTCAGTGACTGTGGGGTTGGTTTATATTAGACAGGAGGGGATTGGTGTCAGTGACTGTGGGGTTGGTTTATATTAGACAGGAGGGGATTGGTGTCAGTGACTGTGAGGTTGGTTCATATCAGACAGGAGGAGACTGGTGTCATTGACTGTGCGGTTGGTTTATATCAGACAGGAGGGGATTGGCGTCAGTGATGGTGGGGTGGGTGCACATCAGACAGGAGGACATTGGTGTCAGTGACTGTGGGTTGGTTTATATCAGACAGGAGGAGATTGGTGCCAGTGACTGTGGGGTTGGTTTATATCAGGCAGGAGGAAATTGTTGTCAGTGACTGGGGTTGGCTTATATCAGACAGGAGGAGATTGGTGTCAGTGACTGTGGGATTAGTTCATATCAGACAGGAGGAGATTGGTGTCAGTGACTGTGGGATTGGTTTATAACACACAGGAGGAGATTGGTGTCATTGACTGGGGTTGGTTTATATCAAACAGGAGGAGATTGGTGTCAGTGATTGTGGGGTTGCTTTAGATCAGACAGGAGGAGATTTGTGTCAGTGACTGTGGGGTTGGTTTATATCAGACAGGAGGAGATTGATGTCAGTGACTGTGGGGTTGTTTTATATCAGACAGGAGGAGATTGGTGTCAGTGACTGGGGCTGGTTTATATCAGACAGGAGGAGATTGGTGTCAGTGACTGGGGCTGGTTTATATCAGACAGGAGGAAATTGTTGTCAGTGACTGGGGTTGGTTTATATCAGACAGGAGGAGATTGGCGTCAGTGACTGTGGGACTAGTTTATATCAGACAGGAGGAGATTGGTGTCAGTGACTGTGGGATTGGTTTATAACACACAGGAGGAGATTGGTGTCAGTGACTGTGGGGTTGGTTTATATCAGACAGGAGGAGATTGATGTCAGTGACTGTGGGGTTGGTTTATATCAGACAGGAGGAGATTGTGTCAGTGACTGGGGCTGGTTTATATCAGACAGGAGGAGATTGGTGTCAGTGACTGTGGGGTTGGTTTATATCAGACAGGAGGAGATTGGTGTCAGTGACTGTGGGACTAGTTTATATCAGACAGGAGGAGATTGGTGTCAGTGACTGTGGGATTGGTTTATAACACACAGGAGGAGATTGGTGTCAGTGACTGTGGGGTTGGTTTATATCAGACAGGAGGAGATTGATGTCAGTGACTGTGGGGTTGGTTTATATCAGACAGGAGGAGATTGTGTCAGTGACTGGGGCTGGTTTATATCAGACAGGAGGAGATTGGTGTCAGTGACTGTGGGGTTGGTTTATATCAGACAGGAGGAGATTGCTGTCTGTTGCTGACACTCTGCATCATTTTGAAACTTGATTTCTCTCAAACTCCAGGAGACAACTGGACCTTTCTGTTGTGGCTTTAAACAGATGAAACCCTGTGGTTTGGTGCAAACATGCTTCCCGTGTCTGGACAACCACATTTGCAGTAAGTTCGTGAGCTGGAGGCGGTCAAGCTCCAGGTTCGGTGCTTGAGGAGCAGCCGGCGTCACTGCAGTGCAACCACGAGGCTAAGAGCTTTGTGGAGAGCACTTTTCAGGAGGTGGTCACTCCACAGCCTAAGAGTGTGCAGGCAGAGAGGGAATGAGTGACTGCTAGAGAAAAGGAGGACCAGGCAGGTAGTGCTGGAGACCCTGGAGTGCATCTTGCCCTCTAACTGGATACCGGTCACTGACACCAACATGGATTCACAAAAGGTAAATTGTGCTTGAATAATCTACTGGAATTTTTTGAGGATGTAACTGGTAGAATACATGTAAGAAATGACACAACACCAGGTTATAGTCCAACAGCTTTATTTGAAATCACAAGCTTTCGGAACACTGCTCCTTCATCAGGTGAAGTGGAGAGATGCATAAAAACACAGCTTATATAGTCAGAGAATAATGTCAGATGTTTACAGGTAATCTTTCTAACTGCCATTTTACACACCTCGGCACAAAGATAATCACAGCAATCAAAGGTGTAAATGGTGTCCAAACAGGTCAGTCAGGAAAACATTACATCAAAGAACAATGAGGTGGGGTCACAAGGGGTCAAATGTTGCAGATGCTGGGGTCTGTATGAAAAACAAAAAAACAGACGAAAAACATTTTTTTTGTTGGAAATCACAGTTGGTCCGGCCGCATCTGTGTGGAGAGAACAAGCCAACGACGACTCGAGTCTAGATGACCCTACATCAGGTGGGGTTACATGTAGCATGACATGAACCTAAGATCCCGGTTGAGGCCATCCTCATGGGCGCGGAACTTGGCTATCAGTTTCTGCTCGACAATTTTGCGTTGTCGTGTGTCTCGAAGGCCGCCTTGGAGAATGCTTACCCGAAGATCGGAGGCTGAATGTCCTTGACTGCTGAAGTGTTCCCCGTTGTCGCAGTGTCTGCATGGTCTCACCGATGTACCATAGAAACATAGAAGATAGGAGCAGGAGTAGGCCATTTGGCCCTTCGAGCCTGCTCCGCCATTCAACGAGATCATGGCTGATCATCCAAACCCTAGCACCCTGTCCCTACACCGACAGCCATCCCACCCAAGCCCTATACCCGTAACCCTGTAACCCCACGTATTTAATCCGCCCTAACACTAAGGGTCAATTTTTATCATCGCCAATCAACCTAACCCGCACATCTTTGGACTGCTCAGGGGCATCCTTTCCTGCAACGTATGAGGTGGACAACGTTGGCCGAGTCACATGAGTATGTACCATGTAGCTGGTGGGTGGTGTCCTCACGTGTGATGATGGTATCTCTGTTGATGATCTGGCATGTCTTGCAGAGGTTGCTGTGGCAGGGTTGTGTGGTGTCGTGGTCACTGTTCTCCTGATAGCTGGGTAATTTGCTGCGAACGATGGTCTGTTTGAGGTTAGGCGGCTGTTTGAAGGTGAGTAGTGGAGGCATGGGGATGGCCTTAGCGAGGTGTTCGTTGTCATCAATGACATGTTGAAGGCTGTGAAGAACATGGCGTAGTTTCTCCGCTCCGGGGAAGTACTGGACGATGAAAGGTACTCTGTTGGTTGTGTCCCGTGTTTGTCTTCTGAGGAGGTTTATGCGATTTTTTGCTGTGGCCCGTCGGAACTGTCGATCGACGAGTTGAGCGTCATATCCCATTCTTACGAGGGCATCTTTCAGCGTCTGTAGGTGTCCATTGCGTTCTTCCTCGTCTGAGCAGATCCTGTGTATTCGCAGGGCTTGTCCATAGGGGATGGCTTCTTTAACGTGGTTAGGGTGGAAGCTGGAGAAGTGGAGCATCGTGAGGTTGTCCATGGACTTGCGGTAGAGTGAAGTGCTGAGGTGTCCATCTTTGATGGAGATTCGTGTGTCCAAGAATGATACCGATTCTGAGGAGTAGACCATGGTGAGTTTGATGGTGGGATGGAACTTGTTGATGTTATCGTGTAGTCTTTTCAGTGATTCTTCACCGTGGGTCCATAGGAAGAAAATGTCGTCGATGTATCTGGTGTATAGCGTTGGTTGGAGGTCCTGTGCAGCGAAGAAGTCTTGCTCGAACTTGTGCATGAAAATGTTGGCGTATTGGGGTGCAAATTTGGTCCCCATGGCTGTTCCGTGTGTTTGGGTAAAGAACTGGTTGTCGAAGGTGAAGACATTGTGGTCAAGGATGAAGTGGATGAGTTGTAGGATGGCGTCTGGGGATTGGCTGCTGTTGGTGTTGAGTACTGAGGCTGTCGCAGTGATGCCGTCATCGTGGGGGATACTGGTGTAGAGTGCCGAGACGTCCATCGTGGTGAGGAGTGTTCCTGGTTCGACTGGTCCGTGGGTGCTGAGTTTCTGTAAGAAGTCTGTAGTGTCACGACAGAAGCTGGGGGTTCCCTGTACAATGGGTTTCAGGATGCCCTCGACGTATCCAGAGAGGTTCTCACACAGGGTTCCGTTGCCTGATACGATAGGACATCCGGGTGTGTTGGCTTTGTGTATCTTTGGGAGGCAGTAGAAGTCTCCCATGTCGGGAGTACGTGGGATGAGAGCACGTAGGATGCTTTGAAGGTCTGGATCGAAGGTCTTGATCAGTCTGTTGAGTTGGCGGGTGTGTTCTTTGGTCGGATCTGCGGGTAACTGTCTGTAGTGTTCCTGATTGTCCAGTTGTCGGTATGCTTCTTTGCAATAGTCCGTTCTGTTCTGTATGACGATGGCTCCTCCTTTGTCTGCTGGTTTGATGACGATGTTGCGGTTGGTCTTGAGAGCGTGGATGGCGTTGCGTTGTGCTCGGGTGACATTCTGGACTGTCTTGTGAGTGCGGCTGATGAATCTGGCGTTGATGCAACTCCTGACAGCTTGAGCATACATGTCCAGCTTAGGGCAGCGACGCTCCGGAGGGGTCCAATTTGACTCTTTCTTCTTTGGTTGCTGCATTGCGGATACCTCTGTCTGCTGGTCCGAATCATTGATTGTCTCATTGGGTTCGCTGCTGACATCTTGGGATTTGTGGAAGAATTCCCGGAGCCTCATTCTCCTGATGAATTCCTCTGTGTCTGCCGCGAGACCGATGGGGTCCATTTTGGTGGTGGGGCAGAAATTGAGCCCTCGGCTGAGAACTTCAATTTCGTCTGGTTGAAGGGTGTGGTCGGACAGGTTGACGATGGACTTCCCTGTGGTTTCAACCGTGGTTCCGGGAGAGGATTATCTCTGTGCCGAGGTGTGATAAATGGCAGTTAGAAAGATTACCTGTAAACATCTGACATTATTCTCTGACTATATAAGCTGTGTTTTTATGCATCTCTCCACTTCACCTGATGAAGGAGCAGCGCTCCGAAAGCTTGTGATTTCAAATAAAGCTGTTGGACTATAACCTGGTGTTGTGTGATTTCTTACATTTGTCCACCCCAGTCCAACACCGGCATCTCCACACCATGGCTACTATCGACACCACAAACTGCCGGCTCAAAGTGGAGAGGATCTCCAAGAAGATCGCACATATTGACACAGACATCAAGTTTCTACAGAGATGCAAGAAAGCAGACAAGATCCCGAAAGGACTACAGATCATGATCCCACTCAAGTCGACCTACAACACAGACTATGCTGACAGACTCTGCCATCGTACCTCTCGCACACTCCTCAACCATCTCGTACACCAGCTCTACAGCAGACGCCGCAACCTCGAAACCGAGATGGAGTCCATGTTCTCAGCCTGTGCTCAGGACACAGCAGACCAGCTATGAGACACCGCCAAACAGACAAGGCAACGGAACTACGCTGCCTACATGCACACCAAGAACAGGAAGCTTGAGAAATGAGGCATCACCAGCAGCAGCAACCAAGCCTCTCCCGGTACTACGGTTGAAACCACAGGGAAGTCCATCATCAACCTGTCCGACCACACCCTTCAACCAGACGAAATTGAAGTTCTCAGCCGAGGGCTCAATTTCTGCCCCACCACCAAAATGGACCCCATCGGTCTGGCGGCAGACACAGAGGAATTCATCAGGAGAACGAGGCTCCGGGAATTCTTCCACAAATCCCAAGATGTCAGCAGCGAACCCAATGAGACAATCAATGATCCGGACCAGCAGACAGGGGGATCCGCAGTGCAGCAACTGAAGAAGAAAGAGTCAAATTGGACCCCTCCGGAGGGTCACTGCCCTAAGCTGGACATGTATGCTCAAGCTGTCAGGAGATGCATCAATGCCAGATTCATCAGCCGCACACACAAGACAGTCCAGAATGTCACCCGAGCACAACGCAACGCCATCCACGCTCTCAAGACCAACCGCAACATCATCATCAAACCAGCAGACAAAGGAGGAGCCATCGTCATACAGAACAGAACGGACTATTGCAAAGAAGCATACCGACAACTGGACAACCAGGAACACTACAGACAGTTACCCACAGATCTGACCAAAGAACACACCCGCCAACTCAACAGACTAATCAAGACATTCGATCCAGACCTTCAAAACATCCTACGCGCTCTCATCCCATGTACTCCCCGCGTGGGAGACTTCTACTGCCTCCCAAAGATACACAAAGCCAACACACCCGGACATCCTATCGTATCAGGCAACGGAACCCTGTGTGAGAACCTCTCTGGATATGTCGAGGGCATCCTGAAACCCATCGTACAGGGAACCCCCAGCTTCTGTCGTGACACTACAGACTTCTTACAGAAACTCAGCACCCACGGACCAGTCGAACCAGGAACACTCCTCGCCACGATGGACGTCTCGGCACTCTACACCAGTATCCCCCACGATGACGGCATCACTGCGACAGCCTCAGTACTCAACACCAACAGCAGCCAATCCCCAGACGCCATCCTACAACTCATCCGCTTCATCCTTGACCACAATGTCTTCACCTTCGACAACCAGTTCTTTACCCAAACACACGGAACAGCCATGGGGACCAAATTTGCACCCCAATACGCCAACATTTTCATGCACAAGTTCGAGCAAGACTTCTTCGCTGCACAGGACCTCCAACCAACGCTATACACCAGATACATCGACGACATTTTCTTCCTATGAACCCACGGCGAAGAATCAATGAAAAGACTACACGATAACATCAACAAGTTCCATCCCACCATCAAACTCACCATGGACTGCTCCTCAGAATCAGTTTCATTCTTGGACACACGAATCTCCATCAAAGACGGACACCTCAGCACTTCACTCTACCGCAAGCCCACGGACAACCTCACGATTCTCCACTTCTCCAGCTTCCACCCTAACCACATTAAAGAAGCCATCCCCTGTGGACAAGCCCTGCGAATACACAGGATCTGCTCAGACGAGGAGGAATGCGATGGACACCTACAGACACTGAAAGACGCCCTCGTAAGAACGGGATATGACGCTCAACTTGTCGATCGACAGTTCCGACGGGCCACAGCAAAAAATCGCATAGACCTCCTCAGAAGACAAACACGGGACACAACCAACAGAATACCTTTCATCGTCCAGTACTTCCCCGGAGCGGAGAAACTACGCCATGTTCTTCGCAGCCTTCAACATGTCATTGATGACAACGAACACCTCACTAAGGCCATCCCCACGCCTCCACTACTCGCCTTCCAGCAGCCGCCTAACCTCAAACAGACCATCGTTCGCAGCAAATTACCAAGCTTTCAGGAGAACAGCAACCACGACACCACACAACCCTGCCACAGCAACCTCTGCAAGACATGCCAGATCATCAACACAGATACCATCATCACACGTGAGGACACCACCCACCAGGTACATGGTACATATTCATGTGACTCGGCCAACGTTGTCTACCTCATACGTTGCAGGAAAGGATGCCCCGGAGCATGGTACATCGGCGAGACCATGCAGACACTGCGACAATGGATGAAAGGACACCGCGCAACAATCGCCAGGCAGGAGTGTTCCCTCCCAGTCGGGGAACACTTCAGCAGTCAAGGACATTCAGCCTCCGATCTTCGGGTAAGCATTCTCCAAGGCGGCCTTCGAGACACACGACAACGCAAAATTGTCGAGCAGAAACTGATAGCCAAGTTCCGCACCCATGAGGATGGCCTCAACCGGGATCTCGGATTCATGTCACGCTACATGTAACCCCACCTGACGTAGGGTCATCCAGACTCGAGTCGTCATTGGCTTGTTCTCTCCACACAGATGCGGCCGGACCTGCTGTGATTTCCAGCAAAAAAAATGTTTTTTGTCTCTTTTTTTGTTTTTCATACAGACCCCAGCATCTGCAACATTTGACCCCTTGTGACCCCACCTCATTGTTCTTTGATGTAATGTTTTCCTGACTGACCTGTTTGGACACCATTTACACCTTTGATTGCTGTGATTATCTCTCTGCCGAGGTGTGATAAATGGCAGTTAGAAAGATTACCTGTATACATCTGACATTATTCTCTGACTATATAAGCTGTGTTTTTATGCATCTCCACTTCACCTGATGAAGGAGCAGCGCTCCGAAAGCTTGTGATTTCAAATAAAGCTGTTGGACTATAACCTGGTGTTGTGTGATTTCTTACATTTGTCCACCCCAGTCCAACACCGGCATCTCCACACCATGGGTAGAATAGATAAGGGAGAATCAGTGGATGTGGTGTATTTGGACTTTCAGAAGGCTTTCGATAAGGTCCCGCATAAGAGATTAGCGTGTAAAGTTAAGGCACATGGGATTGGGGCAAGGTACTGACTTGGATAGAGAACTGCTTGGCAGACAGGAAGCAAAGAGTTGGAATAAATGGGTCTTTTTCAGAGTGGCAGGCAGTGACTAGTGGGGTACCGCAGGGATCGGTGCTAGGGCCCCAGCTATTCACAATATATATTAATGATCTAGACGAGGGAACTAGATGTAATATCTCTAAGTTTGCAGTTGACACAAAGCTGGGTGGGCATGTGTGCTGTGAGGAGGATGCCGAGAAACTCCAGTGTGATTTGGACAGGTTGGGTGATTGGGCAGATGCATGGCAAATGCAGTATAATGTGGATAAATGCGAGGTTATCCACTTTGGTGGCAAAAACAGGAAGGCAGATTATTATCTGAATGGCATTAGATTGGGAGAAGGGGAAGTGCAATGAGACCTGGGTGTCCTTGTGCACCTGTTGCTGAAGGTGAGCATGCAGGTGCAGCAGGCGGTTAAGAAGGTAAAAGGTATGTTGGCCTTCATAGCGAGAGGATTCAAGTACAGGAGCAAGGATGTCTTGCTGTAGTTGTACAGGGCCTTGGTCAGACCACACCTTGAGTGCTGTGTGCAGTTTTGGTCGCCTTATCTGAGGAAGGATGTTCTTTCCATGGAGGGAGTGCAGCGAAGATTCACCAGACTGATACCTGGGATGGCAGGAATGACATATGAGGAGAGATTGGGTCGATTGGGCATATATTCGCTGGAGTTTAGAAGAATGAGAGGGGATCTGATTGAAACTTATAAAATTCCATCAGGACTAGACAGACTAGATGCAGGAAGGATGTTTCCGATGACAGGGGAGTCCAGAACCAGGGGTCACAGTCTAAAGATAAGGGGTAAGCCATTTAGGACAGAGATAAGGAGGAATTTCTTCAACCAGAGAGTGGTGAACCTGTGGAATTCTCTACCACAAAAGGCAGTTGAGGCCAATTCATTAAATATATTCAAGAAGGAGTTAGATATATTTCTTAAGGCTAAAGAGATCAAGGGATATGGGGAGAAAGCAGGGACAGGGTACTGAATTTGAATGATCAGCCATGATCTCATTAAATGGCGGAACAGGCTCGTGGAGCCGAATGGCCTACTCCTGGAGCCGAATGGCCTACTCCTGCTCCTATCTTCTATGTTTCTATGTTAAAGCCCAATCAGGCACAGCCACCCTGGTTACCTCGGCCAATCAAACCATTGAGCTGAAAGACATTCATCAAAGAAAGCATTCTATTGGATGGCTGTTTAGGGTTCATCGAGTAACCGCTTCCTGTTCATTGGAGCTATGAGGAATCTGCAAGTCAGAACAATGTCAGAGTTTGCTTTTACTGGGACATTTCAAAAACAAATTGCCTTCACGGTTCCACTCAGTCCACAAAGGCAGAGTTCTCAGCTCTGCTGGTTCTGTTCACACGAGGTCTGTTTCAGCTTAAAAGGGATAATTAGAGCCTGTTCTGTCTAAGGTGATTACAAGCTAATAGTTCACTAGACACGGGTCGTTAATACAAAGTCCACTAATATTAAACATATATGTATATAAAACTAGGAAGACTTTACTTTTATGACTCTACTTCCTATTAAATCTGATCTTCTAACAAAACCCAGCTTTCTTACTGTCCACTCCAGGAGGCCCCACTCCCTGAGGCTACAACCTTCAGCAGGGTCAGTGGTGGAGTTCCACAGCGGGAGTGATCCCAGAGTAACTGTCGGGATCGTACCCCCGTGTATGTTCCGGGTCGTGTATTTTCAATTATTCTGTTGTCTAACACACACACATCAATAAAAGAGGGAATTCCTGGAAACACGCTGCAGGTCCTTCTTTATCTGGAGATCAAGGGGGAAAAATTCAGTTGGTTGCGCCTCCCGTTAGTGCCTTAAGAGGGTGCCAAGTGGGGCACAAAGCAACTAGCGCCCGGGTGCAGCGATATCTGCGCCTCTCGCGAAATTGACCGGACATTTTGCGGCGGCACTAAACAATACCGGCCGATCTCCTGCGCACGCAGATCTTGACGTCATTCGAGAGTGCAACGCCCTTGTGACGCCCCAAAACGGAAATTGAGTGGCGCCCCCCTCTTTCCGCCTGGCGCACCCAATGACAGGTTGACTGGAACGCTTCCCAGTCGTTGTGGGGCTGGGGTGATGCTATTTAAAGGGGGCCTCTTCCTGGCTTCTGTGTGGTAGCCATTTTTGCACCACTCGTTCTGCGAGAGAGAGAGAGATTTTGAGAGAGACAAAGAGAGAAAGAGAGACTTCTGCATTGAGTCAACGCTGTCTGAGGTAGTTTTGGCTTCTGACCATAACTTTGCAGGTACTTTGGTTTTTGACCTTCATAACTTTGATTGCCTAGATACTATGGGGGCTGCAATGGATGGGAACGTCGTCCTTCTCCATCACATTCGGAGAGCAGAGAGACACAGAGAGAGAGTGGCAATCATGGCCAGACGGAGGAGGGCCAACAGGCCTCTGTACAGGAGACCTTACCCTCGCAGGGTTTTTCGCCAACAGTTCTCCTACATTAATATGTCTGAGGAGCAGTGTTTGTGAAGGCTGCGCTTCAGCAAGGAGGTGATCACGGAGCTCTGCCACCTGCTTCAGCTAGATTTGTATCCTCAACTGAGGAGCAGGATGTCTCTGTCAGTGGCAGTGAAGATAACAGTGGCTCTCAACTTTTATGCCACCGGCTCATTTCAATCAGCTACTTGGGACATTGCCAATATCTCCCAGTTCGCAGTGCATTGCTGCATCCGTCAGGTCACAAATGCCCTCTTTAAAAGGGGACGAGAGTACATCTCTTTCCCCATGACCCCAGACAAGCAGCAAGAATGCGCAACGGGCTTTGCGATGATAACGGGCTTCCCCATGGTGCAGGGCACCATTGACTGCACGCATGTGGCTTTGCGTGTGCCGCAAGAGAATGCCGAGGATTTCTGTTGTGTCGGTACCTTTCTACCTAGACACAATTTAGGACTCAGAACTCAGAGATTCAAACATGAAGTGCTTTATTGGAAGGAAAGGAAGTTCTGGGAAGTTCCGAACAAAGAGAGCTAAACTTAACCGAGAACACCCAACCATTTATCTCCTGTGACAGCGCCACCACAGGTGGGAGGAGAACACACAATACTAACAATTTCCGCAACCGAAAGGGCTTCCATTCCTTAAACGTTCAGTTGGTCTGTGACCACAGACAGCTGATACTCGCTGTCAATGCCCACTTTCCTGGCAGCAGCCACGATGCCTTCACCCTGCGCCAGACTTCTGTGGCAGGCCTTTTTCAGGCACTGCATCACCCAGGAGGTTGGCTTCTCAGGGATAAGGGATATCCTCTGTGCACCTGGCTGATGATACCACTCCGTTCGCCCAACACAAACGAGAGCCATCAAGCTACCAGGAACATCGTTGAGCACACAATTGGCATGCTCAAGCAACGGTTCTACTGTCTGGACCATTCTGGAGGAGCCCTTCAGTACTCGCCTGAGCGAGTCTCCCACTTCGTTGATGTGTGCTGCATGCTGCATAACCTGACAATCCTCAGGACCCAGCCAATACACCAGGCATTGGAGCACCAGCGGAGGAGGAGGAGGAAGAGGAGGAGGAAGATGAGGATGATCATCAGCAGCACCAAGGCGGGAGGGAGGCACACAATGTACAAAGTGGAAGGGCCATCCGTCAAAGGCTCATAGCAAGTCACTTCTAGGCCCCCTCTGAGGAAATGGCTTCTGCCATTCAAACAACCTGAATGAAACCATCCCACAACCCCTAAGCCGGTCAAGGCAACAATGATTGCAAAGACCAAACATGTACATTTTGAATACAGAAACTTCTTTATTTGACAAACTCTGAGTGTCTCATTTCCGCATGACAAACTAATAGAAAGAAACACAAAAAAAAACAGTCATTAACATAACTGGCTCTCACAACCTGGAGACAATGTCCAAAACAGTTACAAAAATTTGACCATGAACCTCGGCCTTTAATAAAAGAATGAAAAACATTTTGTCACACTTCCTACTTTTTGCCCTTCGAGGGTGATCTCCTTCCCTTGCGAAATTCCCCCCTTTCCACCCTGCAGCTCCTCCGTAATGGGACCCCAGTGGCTGGAGCAAGGCTGGTGGAAGGCTGCTGATTGTCACAACCTGAGACTGCAGATGCCCTTGAGGGACGGCCTGGACCAGCTCTGACTGCTCCAACTCTGCATGGGTGGCAGCAGTCTGTCCTACAGGCGGTGGCAACTGCAGTGGAGAAGTGCCAGTGGTGGCAGCAGGAATGCTGTCATCTTGAGAGGACAGCAACTCCCTGCTCGGCCGACACACTGGCACTCCCACGGGGCAGCACTTCAGCATCCGGAGCAATCTGATGGAGCACAGATTGCTGGCCTGCTGCGGCGCGGTGAGTGCCCCGGGGAAATCTGCCTGATCCAGTGAGGGTGGCAGCAGTCAGTGCTCACGTGGCCTCAATCTGCGTCTGCATGAGACCAGCCAGTGACTGCATTGCAGCACTAAGCATTTGCGTGGCAGCCGCCTGTGCTACACCGAAGTGCTCCACACTCCTTGCCAGTGATTCAATGGATTTGGGCACCCTTACCACTGCAGCCATGAGCTCAGTGTGCCTGCACTCCACCTGGGCGCTCATTTTAGCGAGGACCCGCTCCTCCTCTGCGTCCAGTGCAGCAGGACTCGATGGCATACTCTCCCTCCGGGGAGAAGGCCCCCGAGCTTCCCTACCCCCATCGAGTTGCTGCAACCCGCTGGGTCCTGGAGCTTCACCCTCATCAGACCATTCCCCTCTACTCCCCTCCAGGGAAGGCATGTTCCCAGTGTGACCATGGGCTTCCTCAGGAGAGGGTGGCGCTGATGCTCCAGCTTCCTCTTCCTCCTCGCCTTCAGCTTCACTCCCACTGGCAGCTTGAGGGCCCGTCTCCTCACCTGGTGAATCACTATCTGAAAGCAGGGAGGTACAAGAGTGGCTTTAGCATGAGGACAGGGTGGCAGCAAGGGAGGCATGAGTGCAGCAATTTAGCAATTTGGATCGAAAGTGTCAAAGGCTGGTGTTGTGAGGAACAAGTGGAAGGAGAGAGGACAAAAAGGTGATGACCTTACCATTGCTGTCCAGAACGGGGTCGGCGTCTCCAGTGGCGATGGGACCAATCACCCAGCTTGCCACAGTCCTCTGGACGCGCACCTCAAGATCGCTGAGGGGTTGCAGCTGAGGCCACCCTCCACCAGTCCGTTGCTGCTGTCTCCTATTATGAGACAACTTGGCCTGCAAGAAAAAGGACAGCGTCTGAGTAAATATGCAGCCATGGTCTTGCCTGAAATGCCTGCCATAGTTGAATAGCCCTTACAGTATGCAGCCATGGTCTTGCCTGGTGTGCCTCCCATAGTTGAATAGCCCTTACTGTATGCAAAGTGTGGAATGTGCGTGTGTGTTTGATGAAAGGGCCATAGGTGTTGGATGAGTGTTGGGCATTGGGGCTTTCAAGACCCTCTGGCCATAAAGTGAGGTTGAGATGGAGGGATGGAGAGGTCATTGAACTTTTTCCTACATTGGAGTTGGGTCCTAGGCACCATGCTGCTTGAGGAGCCTCTCTGAGCCACCTCCCTCCACACTCTTCTGTATTCGCGTGGCAAAGGCCTCCTGCCACTCTCTGGGTACAGAATAGATCTTCTGCGCTCTACTGCGCCAACCAGAGCCTCCAAGGCCCGCTCGCAGAAGCGCTGTGCTCGCTCCCTGGCCCTCTCCATAGTCCTTGGCTGCAGGATTTAGCCACAGGTCGGCCAAGGCCGAGATTCAAAGCTCCAATGAGCAGGGTGTGGCTGCAGAGTAAGATCGACCTTCCCCTTTAAGAACTGACCGGCGCCAGTGTGTCTGTGTTCAATCGCTAACTGACAGCACCTGCGCTGCGCCCGCCCTCTGAGGTAGCGCCTCGCTCCTCGGCCTTAGCACCTTAAGAGAGATGTGTAGCGCCTGTTTTAGCGCTCCAATCACCTCCAGGGGCGATAAAAGCCAAGTTTGCTGTCGGAGGCGATAATTAGCGCCAGGCGCTAAACTTTACGCACCGCCAATAATGGCGCCCCAAATGGGGCGATACCGAATTTTTCCCCCTGAATGTCTGTTGTATAATTGTACCAGCAGCTAACAGGCTCCTGTGAACTCCTCCGTCTGCTATTTTAATGCAGACTTTAACCAATTTATTTTAAACGAGTTAACACCTGCCTTAAAATGGTAGACTCAGGACTGTCAGACAAACATGTTAAACTTTCGTAGAATAATTACCACGGTCATTTTTTGACTGGAAACTTAAACCTGCCGTTTCACTTTCAGTGAGGAACAGATCACAGTTTGACACCAATCTCTGATTTGACAGCACGTTTCAAGCATTCACTGTTGTTCTTCCTGACTCTAAACACAGTTGTAAAGGAGCCTTCTGTTCCGTGCCTAGGAGCTCTGAACCATGGCAGAGAGTGGCTGGGACACATTTCTTACACGTCTCAAGATTAACCCACACGGAGCCTTTGCTGTCAGTGAAGAGAGATGAGAAAGACCAAAGTGCCATTTTCCCCTCTCAGTGTGGCCCTGAAGGACTGTGTCCAGGCTGAAGTTCTGTTCCCGCCGTACGATCCTCCCCCAGATTGTCCTTTCTGAGCTCCAGCCAGGTGATGCTAAACACACAGGTGGGAAAGACAAAAATCTACAACAATGTGTTTAAAACAAAGCTGATTTATTTGACAGATATCCAGAATATTAAACTCCAGCCCAGTTACACGGTCATTAACCTCAGCAGAAACAAACCCCAACTGTCAGAATGAACATGCAACAGCAGCAATAACAGCAGGATCCAACCCCTGCAGTCACATGTGAACTCGCTGGTGTCTCAGCAGGGTGGATGACTGAGTGAATCCCTTCCCACACTCAAAGTAGGTGTACGGCCTCTCCCAGTGTGAACTCGCTGGTGTATCAGCAGATCCTTTGTGCTTTTAAAGCTCTTCTCGCAGTCAGAACATTTAAAAGGTCTTTTATCTGTGTGAACAAGTTGATGTTCAGTGAGGTGCGATGACCGAGTGAATCCCTTCCCACACTCAGAACAGGTGAACGGTCTCTCCCCAGTGTGAACTCGCTGGTGTGTCAGAACATCGGATGAATTAGCGAATCCCTTCTCACACATGGAGCAGGTGCACGGCCTCTCCCCAGTGTGAACTCGCTGGTGTCTCAGAAGGTTGGATGACTGAGTGAATCCCTTCTCACACATGGAGCAGGTGAACAGGCCCGCCCCAGTGTGAACTCGCTGGTGTATCAGCAAGCTGGATCTCTGAGTGAATCCCTTCTCACACACGGAACAGGTGAATAGCCTCGCCCCAGTGTGAACTCGCTGGTGTCTCAGAAGGTTGGATGACTGAGTGAATTCCTTCTCACACAGGGAGCAGGTAAACAGCCTCTCCCTGGTGTGACTGCGTCGATGAGTTTCCAGCTTCGATGGGGAACTGAATCTCTTCCCACAGTCCCCACATTTCCACAGTTTCTCAATGGTGCGGGTGTCCTTGTGACTCTCCAGGTTGGATGATCAGTTGAAGCCTCATCCACACACAGAACACGTGTACAGTTTCTCCCCGCTGTGAACGGTTCAATGTTTTTTCAGGCTGTGTAACTGGTTAAAGCTCTTTCCACAGTCAGTGCACTGGAACACTCTCACTCAGGTGTGTGTGTCTCGGTGCTTTTCCAGTCACTCTGATGTTTGAAATCTTTTCCCACAGACAGAACAGACAAACATTTCTCCTTCCACATTCAAAGGCCGATCATATTCAGGTCCTGATGAATCGGGTCACTCTGTCAGATCTTGACGTGATGTTTGGTTTGAGTTTCCCGTCTGCACATCCTCCTCTTCTAATACCCTGTAAAAGGAGTTTACAAAAGGCAGGATAGGAATTTGGGTTTCTCTCCCTTTCGCTCCTGAAGGTGCTGCGTGATGGTGGGGTTTGGCCCCAGTCACTCTTTGCCCTCCAGAACCTCACCAATAGCAATTCTGAGATGTGAGCCGATACAGTGAGCTGCCAGCATTTCGACCATGGGGAGCAGCACAGCCGCCATCCCTGGCTGATTCTGTCTGGAAAAGCTGAGGCCCATGGTAGCACAGCAACAACAACTTGCATTTACATAGCGCCTTTAACGTAGTAAAACTTTCCAAGGTGCTTCACAAGAGCGGAATCAGGCAAAAATTGATCTTAGGGCCGAGGCAACTGAAGGCACGGCCACCAATGGTGGAGCAAAGGAAGTGGGGGATGCACAACAGGCCAGAATTGGAGGAATGCAGAGTTCAAAGAATCACAGAATGGTACAGCCCTTCGGCCCATTGTCCCAGAGCCAGCTCTTTGAATTTAGGCCCACTCCTCTGCTTTAACCCATAGACCTGCAATTTGTTTCCAATTCAAGTAGTTCTCCAATTCCCCTTTGAAAGTTGCCATGGTGTGGAGATGCCGGTGTTGGACTGGGGTGGACAAATGTAAGAAATCACACAACACCAGGTTATAGTCCAACAGCTTTATTTGAAATCACAAGCTTTCGGAGCGCTACTCCTTCGTCAGGTGAAGTGGAGAGATGCATAAAAACACAGCTTATATAGTCAGAGAATAATGTCAGATGTTTACAGGTAATCTTTCTAACTGCCATTTATCACACCTCGGCAGAGAGATAATCACAGCAATCAAAGGTGTAAATGGTGTCCAAACAGGTCAGTCAGGAAAATATTACATCAAAGAACAATGAGGTGGGGTCACAAGGGGTCAAATGTTGCAGATGCTGGGGTCTGTATGAAAAACAAAAAAACAGACATAAAACATTTTTTTTGCTGGAAATCACAGCAGGTCCGGCCGCATCTGTGTGGAGAGAACAAGCCAACGACGACTCGAGCCTGGATGACCCTACGTCAGGTGGGGTTACATGTAGCGTGACATGAACCCAAGATCCCGGTTGAGGCCGTCGTCATGGGTGCGGAACTTGGCTATCAGTTTCTGCTCGACGATTTTGCATTGTCGTGTGTCTCGAAGGCCGCCTTGGAGAATGCTTACCCGAAGATCGGAGGCTGAATGTCCTTGACTGCTGAAGTGTTCCCCGACTGGGAGGGAACACTCCTGCCTGGCGATTGTTGCGTGGTGTCCGTTCATCCGTTGTCGCAGTGTCTGCATGGTCTCGCCGATGTACCATGCTCCGGGGCATCCTTTCCTGCAACGTATGAGGTAGACAACGTTGGCCGAGTCACATGAGTAAGTACCATGTACCTGGTGGGTGGTGTCCTCACGTGTGATGATGGTATCTGTGTTGATGATCTGGCATGTCTTGCAGAGTTTGCTGTGGCAGGGTTGTGTGGTGTCGTGGTCGCTGTTCTCCTGAAAGCTGGGTAATTTGCTGCGAACGATTGTCTGTTTGAGGTTAGGCGGCTGTTTGAAGGTGTGATAAATGGCAGTTAGAAAGATTACCTGTAAACATCTGACATTATTCTCTGACTATATAAGCTGTGTTTTTATGCATCTCTCCACTTCACCTGACGAAGGAGCAGCGCTCCGAAAGCTTGTGATTTCAAATAAAGCTGTTGGACTATAACCTGGTGTTGTGTGACTTCTTACGTTTGAAAGTTGTCATTGAATCTGCTTCCACCACCACTTCAGGCAGTGCCTTCCAGGTCATAACTACTCGCTGCTTAAATTCTTTCCTCATGTCGCCGCTGGTTCTTTTGACAATGACCTTAAATCTGAGTCCTCTGGTTACCGACCCTTCTGACACTGGAGTCAGTTTCTCCTTATTAAGAGGGTTGTAAACACCTGGTCCACTTGGCACTGAAGTGCCTGAAACTCATAATAGGAACTCCAGGGAAACAAATAGGAACTCCAGGGAAACAAAATACTGACAAATGTTAAACTGTTCTGTTGAGAAATGAAATCTCAATTTAAGTTTTAAAAGATAAATTGCTAACGGGTTCACACTAACTCACCCGACTCAGGTTCCGCCCCTCAAACACTGCGATTGGTTGCAGAATTCGCAGCTCCCTTGGCTCTCTGGCCTCTGAGCTCTCTTCCTATTGGTTCCCAGAGCCATCAATCACCATTCGCCAACATTACGCTGGCAGATGAGGTTCAGGAGCTCAGAGGAAGAAAATAAATGAGGCCATGAATCTGAGTTGGGAAATATAATGAGAGAAATATGATTCAATTGGTGAGCTAATCTATTTAAAATCAACTCAAATGAATTGTTGCCATTAATATATTCTTTTTGCGCCAAGTGGGAAACAAATGATGTTTTCCCACACACGGAGCAGGTAAATGGCCTCTCCCCGGTGTGACTGCGTCGATGAGTTTCCAGCTCAGATGGGAAATTGAATCCCTTCCCACAGTCCCCACATTTCCACGGTTTCTCCATGGTCCGGGTGTCCTTGTGACTCTCCAGGTTGGACGATCAGTTAAAGCCTCGACCACACACAGAACACGTGTATGGTTTCTCCCCGCTGTGAATGGTGCGATGTTTTTTCAGGCTGTGTAACTGGTTAAAGCTCTTTCCACAGTCAGTGCACTGGAACACTCTCACTCGGGTGTGTGTGTCTCGGTGCTTTTCCAGTCACACTGATGTTTGAAATCTTTTTCCACGGACAGAACAGACAAACATTTCCCCTTCCACATTCAAAGGCCGATGATATTCTGGTCCTGATGAATGGAGTGACTCTGTCAGATGTTGAGGTGATGTTTGGTTTGAGTTTCCTGTCTGCAAATCCTCCCCTTCTAACACCCTGTAAAAGGAGTTTACAAAAGTCATCATTCTAAGTAGGATAGAAATTCAGAACAGACAATTCTAGTTTCTATGGAACTATAGGAAAGGAGGTTCCTATCTGAATAATGGAGTTCAACTCAGTGAAACAAAATAACAAAGTTTAATAAACAAACAAGTTAACTGGTAAAACTACAGGAGAAGATGTACACAGGTCTATTCAGCTTGCCCGCCTCTCAACAACTGCTGCAAGGTTTATGGAAGCTGACGTCATGATGTCATCACGTTCTCCGCGCCACTGGCGGTCACGTGATCGGCGTCATGACGTCATCACGCAGAGTGCAAGAAAGTACATACAGTATAGTTAACAGACAGTTTAAAGGTGCAGTCCGCAGCTGCACTACACTGTAGTTAAAGGGATTGTTGCTAATTGCCCCGAGTCTCTTGGTGGCTCCGCCACAGGCGCCCCCCCAGAATTCTCTTTAACAGACAGTGTCAAACGAACAGGAGGTTTGATGATCCTGCCCGACCGACTACAAAACTCAGGCAGCAGCAGTGGAACGTTGGAAGATGAGCTGGTGCTTGGCTGTGTCTGAAGTGGCGCATCAGGGGTGGAGGAAACAGTAGCAGGAGGTGTGGGCGAGGATGAGGCAGAAGCAGGCGGTTCAATAGCGGGCTGTTGCATAACTGGTCTGGCAGTCAACGGTGGTCATCCACGGCGAGGTGGCTGGGCGACAACAACTGGTTCACCCCGATCTAGATGGGCTGGTTTAAGTCGGTCGATAGAGATGGTATCGGACTTGCCTCCCACTTCGACCGTGAAAATTTTTTCTCCCGATGAGATGACACGAAACAGTCCAGCATAAGGTGGTCTGAGCTGATCTCTGTGAGCGTCCTGCCGAATAAAAACGTAATCGGAGCTCATGAGTTCTGCCGGAACATGAGGCCTCTGTAGGTTGTGATGCGAGGTTGGAATAGGCAGGAAATTCTTTGCCGCCTCATGATGCTGAAGAAGCTGCTGAGCCGGCGACCACGGTTCTGTATGTGGAGGGAGGAAATCCCCTGGTACTCGAAGTGCTTGACCGTAGACTAACTCAGCCGATGAAGACTGGAGGTCGTCTGTAGGGGCTGTGCGGAGGCCTAGCATCACCCAAGGGAGTCTGTCCACCCAATTGGGACCACGCAAACTGGCACGGAGGGACGTCTTGAGAGACCGATGAAACCTCTCGCACAGACCATTCGCCTGCGGATGGTAAGCGGTGGTACGGTGCAGCTTGGTACCCAAACCCTGTGCAACTGCGTTCCACAATTCTGACGTGAATTGTGGACCTCGGTCGGAGGAGATGTCAGATGGCACCCCAAACCGAGCCACCCACGACGAAATGAACGCCCTGGAGACATCCGCTGCAGTGGTAGCGACCAAGAGAATTGCCTCTGGCCACCCGGTGGTGCGGTCCACTACCGTCAGGAGATGCGTAAAACCCCGTGAAGCGGGGAGAGGACCCACTAAGTCCACGTGTACATGATCGAACCGACGTTCCGGCACCGGGAAGATGGCCACTGGAGCCTTAACATGACGATGGACTTTTGATTTTTGACAGTCCACGCAATTGTTTGTCCAGTCCCGAACGTCCGAATGCATCCCTTTCCAAACAAATTTGCGGGACATGAGCCGTTGTGAAGCTCGCATCCCCAGGTGTGATAAACCGTGTATAGCCTGAAAAATCTTCTTACGCCATTCGACCGGCACAATGGGCCGGGGCACTCCCATGGATGTGTCGCACAAGAGCTTGGTTCCTGCTGCTTGGAACTTAACATCGGCTACCTGCAAACTAGAAGGCGTGGTCCAATACACCTGTACTTCGGGATCTGCCAGTTGTTCTACCGCCAACCCGACAAAATGGATTCACAGGTGAACTGCCTGGACTGGGGCATGCGAAAGGCAATTGGCCACGAGATTATCTTTGCCGGGTACATGTCGTAAATCCGTCGTAAATTCGGATATAAATGTAAGGTGGCGCTGTTGCCGAGCTGACCACGGCTCCGCCGTTTTAGCCATTGCGAACGTGAGCGGCTTATGGTCCACGAACGCAGTGAACGGGCGCCCTTCCAAGAGAAAATGAAAATGCCGGATGGCCAAAAACAGGGCCAGTAACTCCCTGTCAAAAGTGCTATATTTTCGCTCGTTCTTGCGCAGTTGGCGGCTGAAAAAGGCCAACAGCTGCCAAGTCCCGTCGACCCATTGTTCCTAAACTGCCCCGATGGCGTAGTCGGAGGCATCGGTAGTGAGGGCGACGGGCGCGCCCGGGAGTGGGTGTGCCAGCATGGTTGCATCTGCCAACACCGCCTTGGTGTCAAGGAACGCCTGGTCCATCTGCAGTGTCCAAGTGATAATGTCCTTGCCCAACTTCCCTTTGAGTGCTTCGTACAGCGGCTGCATCAATTGGGCTGCCTTGGGGACAAAACGATGATAAAAATTTACCATCCCCAGGAACTCCTGAAGAGATTTGACTGTGTGGGGCCGCGGGAATGCCGTAACTGCCTCTACCTTGGTGGCCAGTGAGACGGCACCTTCTGAGGTAATCCTATGCCCCAGAAAGTCAATGCTGGTTAACCCAAACTGGCATTTGGCTAGGTTTATGATGAGGCCATGTTGGCTGAGACGGGCAAAGGGTGTACGTAAATGGACCATGTGCTCATTCGTATCCTTACTAGCGATGAGAATGTCATCCAAGTAAACGAAAATGAAGGGAAGGTCCCGTAACACA
This sequence comes from Somniosus microcephalus, assembly GCF_052327205.1. Classification (NCBI taxonomy): domain Eukaryota; kingdom Metazoa; phylum Chordata; class Chondrichthyes; order Squaliformes; family Somniosidae; genus Somniosus; species Somniosus microcephalus. Next base: position 70,710,246 of record NC_140990.1, read on the forward strand.
GAGTCCATGAGTCGCTGAAAGGCCTGAGCCGCGTTTTTCAATCCGAACGGCATTCGGAGGAACTCAAAAAGGCCAAACGGTGTGATGACTGCCGTTTTGGGGACATCCTGAGGATACACAGGAACTTGGTGATATCCGCGGACAAGATCTACTTTGGAAAATACTGAGTTGCCAGCCAGATGAGCCGAAAAATCTTGTATATGCGGTATTGGATACCTATCCGGCGTAGTGGCTTCGTTAAGGCGTCTGTAATCCCCACAAGGCCTCCATCCGCCGCCTGGTTTAGGGACAATGTGTAGTGGGGAGGACCAAGGACTGTCGGAATGTCGGACAATCCCAAGGCGCTCCATGGTCTGAAACTCCACCTTTGCAGCTGCAAGCTTTCCGTGTTCCAATCTTCGTGCCCGAGCGTAAACAGGCAATCCCGTTGTGGTGATGTGATGCGCCACACCGTGCCGTGCGACTGCTGCTGAAAATGTAGGCCTGGTGAGCTCCGGGAACTCGCCGAGTAGGCGCGTAAACCCGTCCTGCGATGGAACCGCACAGGCGACCAACCAGGACACGGCGGTGCTGCGGTGGCAAGGCACCGCGTGGAAAGTGGACGCATTAATGAGTCGGCAGTGTTGGACATCGACCAGAAAGCCGTTGGCACAGAAAAAATCAGCCCCCAGGATGGCCTGTGATACTTTAGCCATTATAAACTCCCACACAAAACACTGACCGCCGAGGGTTAAATTGACTGTTCGTTTGCCGAACGTGCGAATAGCCGTACCATTGGCTGCCTCGAGAGAAGGACCGTGACCGCCAGATTGCAGATCCAGCTTTGAAGCTGGCAAAATACTGCACTGTGAACCAGTGTCACACAGGAATCGTCGCCCTGTCATGGAATCCGTAATATAAAGGAGTTTTCCCGCTGAACCGACTGCCATGGTGAACTGGGCGTGTTTTCCAGACCCTGTCGTCCTTATCGAAGCTCGTGGGCCTGCTGGAGATTTTTTTTCGGCAAAACTACAGGGAGAACGGCAGCATCGAGCCTTGGCGCCAAAACGGGCATGGTATGCACACCAGCCTGCTGGAGGAGGGCTGGGCTTCACTCGCGTGGGAGAAAGGCGCCTCGTGGCAGCACAACACTGCTGTGTGACCGTAAAAATCTTGTCTGCCTCTGCAGCGAGCTCGGCACAGTCCGTAATCGCAGAACTGGCCAAGGCTGCCTGAACTGGTTCAGGTAGCTGGCAGAGGAAGAGTTCTCGGAACAAAAAACATTGGGGCTCCGAACCCAAAAGCGTGAGCATCTGGCTCATCAGTTCCGATGGTTTTGAGCCCCGAGGCCGGGCATAGCAATAAGCTTGCGTGCGCGCTCTGACTTATTTAGACCAAACACCTGTAGCAAACGAGTTTTTAGAGCTTCATACTTGCCCTCTGCCGGTAGATTGCCCAGGAGGCTGACGACCCGCGAGGCCGTGGCGCCGTCGAGAGTGGAGACCACGTAGTAATAACGGGTCGAATCCGCTGTAATCTCCCGGAGTGCGAACTGGGCTTCTGCCTGGAAAAACCATGCTGCTGGTTGCTGTTCCCAGAACTGCGGCAATTTAAGGGCGACGGCGTTCGTGTTCATTATAAATATCTCAACGAAACTTGTCCGACGAGATCGGGGTCACCAATATAGGAACGGAGGTTCCTATCCGAATAATGGAGTTCAACTCAGTGAAACAAAGTAACAAAGATTAATAAACAAACAAGTTAACTGGTAAAACTACAGGAGAAGATGTGTCTATTCAGCTTGCCCACCTCTCAACAACTGCTGCAAGGTTTATGGAAGCTGACGTCATGACGTCATCATGTTCTCCGCGCCACTGGTGGTCACGTGATTGGCGTCATGACGTCATCACGCAGAGTGCAAGAAAGTACATACAGTATAGTTAACAGACAGTTTAAAGGTGCAGTCCACAGCTGCACCAAACTGTAGTTAAAGGGATTGTTGCTAATTGCCCCGAGTCTCTTGGTGGCTCCGCCACAGAACATTCTTTCCTCTCTTGTTCTCCCAAAGCTGTAAATCCCCGTCCCACACACTCTCCCTACTCCCTGTGCTGAAATCCAAACCCATCGCACCAACTCCAACATTTCTTTCCTCCACTCCCAGTTTTCCCCCTCCCTCTACTCTGGTTGGGTTCAGTTCTACACCCCCTGTGTGCAGAGTGAGAATAAAATCAACGAGTCACTGATTGTCTCTCCTGGTCACTGGGACCCTGAAGCCCCGCCCAGTCTCTGGTCCTGCCCAAGATGGCCGCGCATGCGCCGTTCTGCAGCTGGAACTGGTCTGTCTTTCTTCCACCAAGATGGCGGCGCGTAACCCGGGCCTGTCACCGAGAAAAAGCCTCACCGCTGCCGTCCGGTGGAACACAAACCGGGCCGCGGGATCTCATTCGGGCCCGAGGCCGTTCTCCAACTTTATAAACCCTGCGGCGCAGCCTACCCGCAGTTTATTAATCTCCCGGCCCCACTCCCGCCGACCTGTAGCTCCGCCCGGAGACCGCACGGGGCTTTCATTGAAAAGTTGGTGAGGGACACGTGACCCGGGCCCACTGCCTGATTGACGGGAGCTTCCGACCAATAGGGGGCGAGCGGGGCGGGGCTGGAGGAGCAAGCCGGCGGCGGGTCCTCCAACGAATCGGGGAGCCCAAGGGGCGGGACTAGCGCCGGCTGATTGTCTGATCCGCAGGGCAGCGAGTTTCTCCAGTCCTTTGTTCAGGGCCTGGGGCCAGGGGAGGCTGTGGGCCTTTATTCCCCTTATTGTACACAAGGCTCTTTGTCTCACAACACACTGGCTCAGGTTTTAATAGAGACTTTTTAAATTCATCAATAAAAGCAGATAAACCCCGTGCTTCCGTAGAACAAACGTTTTAATATTTGGGAGTAAAAGTACAAGTTTTTTTCCCTCTGGGGAATTTATTATTAGTTTCAGGAAACAACAACAACCACTTGTATTTATAAAGCGCCTTTAATGTAGTAAAAGGTCCCAAGTCTCTTCACAGGATCGTTATAAAACAAAATTTGACACCGAGCCACATAAGGAGATATTCGGGCAGATGACCAAAAACTTGGTCAAAGAGGTAGGTTTTAAGGAGCATCTTAAAGAAGGAGAGAGAGGTAGAGAGATGGAGAGGTTTAGGGAGGGAATTCCAGAGCTTAGGGCCCAGGCAACTGAAGGCATGGCCACCAATGGTGGAGCGATTAAAATCGGGGATGCTCAAGAGGCTGGAATTAGAGAAGCGCAAACATCTTGGGGGTTGTGTGACTGAAGGAGATTACAGAGATAGGGAGGGGCGAGGCCACGGAGGGATTTGAAAACAAGGACGAGACACTTGAGGAAAAGCAGGGAGTGGGGGAGGGTCAAGCCCTTATGGGACAGGGTCGCTAATTCTGTTCTGCGACAGTTACTGGGACAGACTGTATCTCCCCCTCTCCTCCACACAGGGATTTGTGGTAGTTAAAGGGACAGTGATTCTTCTTGTTCTGAGATTGTAATTAAAGGGACACTACTCTGAGATGGCTGCGAACTTTTAGTGTCGCCAGCCTTTCTAAAACATCTTCCTTTTATTGAAGATCTGTGTGAAGTCGCTGGTGACTCAGCAGGTTGGATGAACTCTGAAACCTCTTTATACAGTCAGAACATTTAAAGGGTCTCGCATTGGTTCTGGGGCAGGAGGGATCTGGTTAACAGTGATCACAATATCATTAGGTTTAAAGTAGTTATGGAAAAGGACAAAGAAAAATCAATGGTGAAAATACCCAGCTGGAAGAGAACCAATTTCAGTGATGTGAGAAGGGATCGAGCACAGGTGGACTGGAAACAAAGATTGTCCAGGAAAACAGTGAATGACCAATGGCAGGCCTTCAAGGCTGAGATAGTTCGGGTACAAACCAAACATATTCCCATAAGGAGGAAAGATGGGCCATCCAAAGCTCGAGCTCCCGATGACAAAGGATATCGAGGTTAGAATAAAACAGAAAAAGGAGGTTTACAACAAATGTCAGGTGTAGAATACAGTCAAAAACCAGGCAGAATACAGAGAGTGCGGGGGAAAATGAAACAGGATATAAGAAGGACAAAGAGACATTATGAAAAAAGATTAGCAGGTAACATAAAAGAGAACTTAAAAATCTTCTATAAACATATGAAAAGTAAAAGGAATTAGTTAAAGGAATGGTGGGGCCGATTAGAGACCAAATAGGAGCTCATCATACGGAGGCAGAGGGCGTGGCTGAGGTACTGAATGAGTACTTAGCATCTGTCTTCACAAAAGAGGATGAAGTTAATGTTGCAGTAGAGGAGGGGGGAGTAGAGAAATTGGATACAAATGGATAGAAAGGAGGCGCTAAATAGGTTGTCATCACTCAAAGTTAACAAGTCACCCGGTCCAGATGCGATGCATCCCAGATTGCTGAGGGAAGCTAGGGTGGAGATAGCAGAAGCTCCGATCACAATCTTTCAATCTCCCTCAGATATATGGGAGTGGTGCCAGAAGACTGGAGGATTGCAAATGTTACACCCCTGTTCAAAAAAGGGGAGAGGGATAAACCTGGTAACTACAGGCCAATCAGTCTAACGTCAGTGATGGGTGAACGGCCAGAGACCATTGTCAAGGACAAAATTAATTCTCACTTGGAGAAGCATGGGTTAATGAGGGGCAGTCAATATGGATTTGTTAAAGGTGAATCGTGTCTGACTAACCTGACTGAGTTCTTTGATGAAGTAACAGAGGGTTGATGAAGGTAGTGCAGCAGATGTTGTATATATGGACTTTCAAAAGGCATTTGATAAAGTACCACACAAGAGATTTACTCGGAAAATAGAAGCACATGGAATTAAAGGGCTGATGGTAATTTGGGTATAATTGGCTAAGGGAGGGGAGACAGTGAGCAGCGCTGAGGGATGTTTTTCTGACTGGAGGGAAGTATGCAGTGGGTTCCCCCAGGGGTCGGGATTAGGACCATTGTTTTTCTTGTTATATATAACTGACCTGGACTTGGGCATAGGTGTAAAATTTCAAAATTTACGGATGATACAAAACTTGGCAACGCAGTAAATTGTGAGCATAGTAGTAGCAGACTTCAGGAGGGCAGAGACAGGCTGTGAAATGAGCAGACACAAGGCAGATGAAATTAAATGAGGATAAGGGTGAAGTGATGCACTTTGGGAGAAACAACAGGGAGAGGCCGTATAATCTAAATGGGACTATTTTGAGGGGGTGCAAGAGCAGAGGGACCTGGGGGTCCAGATTCACAAATCTTTGAATGTGCCACAGCAAGTTGGTGAGGCGGTTCAGAAAGCGTATGGGATAATTGGCTTTGTAAATATGGCCATTGAATACAAAAACAAGGAAGTTACACTAAACCTTTACAAATCACTAGTTAGGAACATAGGACAGGAGGAGGCCATTCAGCCCCTCGAGCCTGTTCCGCCATTCAATGAGATCATGGCTGATCTGTGACCTAACTCCATACACCCGCCTTTGGCCCATATCCCTTAACACCTTTGGGTAACAAAAACCTATCAATCTCAGATTTAAAATTAACAATTGATCTCGCATCAATTGCCGTTTGCGGAAGAGAGTTCCAAACTTCTACCACCCTTTGTGTGTAGAAGTGTTTCCTAATTTCACTCCTGAAAGGTCTGGCTCTAATTTTTAGACTATGCCCCCCAGTCCTAGAATCCCCAACCAGCGGAAATAGTTTCTCTCTATCTACCCTATCTGTTCCCCTTAATATCCTGAAAACTTCGATCAGATCACCCCTTAACCTTCTAAATTCCAGGGAATCCAACCCTAATTTGTGTAATCTCTCCTCGTAACTTAACCCTTGGAGTCCGGGTATCATTCTGGTAAACCTACGCTGCACTCCCTCCAAGGCCAATATATCCTTCCTAAGGTGTGGTGCCCAGAACTACTCTCAGTACTCCAGGTGTGGTCTAACCTGGGTTTTGTACAGCTGCAGAGTTTTGGCCTCAGCTGGAGTCTTGTGTACAGATCTGGGCACCACACTTTAGGAAGGATGTCAAGGCCTTGGAGAGGGTGCAGAGGAGTTTGACCAGGATGGTACCAGGGATGAGGGACTTCAGTTATGTGGAGAGATTGGAGAAGCTGGGATTGTTCCCCTTAGAACAGAGAAGGTTAAGAGGAGACCTAATAGAGGTGTTCAAAATGATGAGGGGTTTTGATCGAGCAAGTAGGGAGAAACTGTTCACTCTGGCAAGTGGGTCGGTAACCAAAGGTCACAGATTTAAAATAGTTGCTAAAAGAACTAGAGGGAAATGAGGAGAATTGTTTTCACACAGAGGGTTGTTCAGGTCTGGAACGCACCATCTGAAAGGATGCTGGAATCAGGTTCCACAGGAACTTTCAAACAGTAATTGGACATGTACTTGAAGAGGACTAGTTTGCAGAGTTCTGGGGATAAAGCTGGGGTTTGGGACTAAATTGGACAGCTCTTTCAAAGAGCCGGCACAGACACGATGGGCCGAATCACCTCCTTCTGTGCTGTTAGATTGTATAATCAGTGTGAAGACGCTGGTGTCTCTTAAGGATCTTAGAGCTTTTAAAGCTCTTCCCACAGTCAGAACATTTAAAGGGTCTCTCGTCAGTGTGAACAAGCTGGTGTGTCAGCAGGTGGGATGACTGAGTGAATCCCTTCCCACACACGGAGCAGGTGAATGGTCTCTCTCCAGTGTGAACTCGCTGATGTGCCAGCAGGTTGCATGACTCAGTGAATCCCTTCCCACACACGGAGCAGGTGAACGGCATCTCCCCAGTGTGTAGGTGTTGGTGTCTCTTCAGCTCCCGGGAGCTTTTAAAGCTCTTCCCACAGTCAGAACATTTAAAGGGTCTCTCGTCAGTGTGAACTCGCTGATGTGACAGCAGGCTGGAGTGATGAGCGAATCCTTTCCCACACACGGAGCAGGTGAATGGCCTCTCTCCAGTGTGAACTCGCTGATGTGCCAGCAGGTTGGAGGGCTGAGCGAATCCCTTCTCACACACGGAGCAGGTGAGCGGCCTCTCCCCAGTGTGTAGGTTTTGATGTCTCTTCAGCTCCCCGGAGCTTTTAAAGCTCTTCCCACAGTCAGAACATTTAAAGGGTCTCTCATCAGTGTGAACAAGCTGGTGTCCCTTCAGTTCCCCGGGGCTTTTAAAGCTCTTCCCACAGTTAGGACACTGAAATGGTCTCTCATCAGTGTGAGCTCGCTGGTGATTCTTCAAACACTGGGGTCTTTTAAAGCTCTTCCCACAGTTCGGACACTGAAATGGTCTCTCATCAGTGTGAACAAGCTGGTGTTCCTTCAGATCCCTGGCGCTTTTAAAGCTCTTCCCACAGTCAGAACACTGAAATGGTCTCGCATCAGTGTGAACAAGCTGGTGTCGCTTCAGTTCCCCGGGGCTGTTAAAGCTCTTCCCACAGTCAAAACACTGAAACGGTCTCTCATCAGTGTGAACAAGCTGGTGTCCCTTCAGATCCCCGGGGCTTTTAAAGCTCTTCCCACAGTCAGAACACTGAAATGGTCTCTCCCCAGTGTGAACTCGCTGGTGTCTTTGCAGGTGGGATGAACAAACAAATCCCTTTCCACACACGGAGCAGGTGAATGGACTGTCCCTGGTGCGACTGTGCCGTTGAACTTCCAATGCAGACGGGGAACTGAATCCCTTCCCGCCGTCCCCACCTTTACCCGGTTTCTCCCCGGTGTGGCAGTGCACGTGTCTCGCCAGGTCAGGCAATCGGCTGAATCCGCGTCCACACACCGAACACGTGTGTGGTTTGTCATCGCTGCGATCGCTGCTTTCTCCTTCCATGTGCAAAGGCCGATGATATTCAGGTCCTGATGAATCGAGTGACTCTGTCAGATCTTGACGTGATTTTGGTCTGAGCTTCCTGCCTGTAACTGCTCCACTTCTATAACCCTGTAAATTGAGATCAGAAAAGGATCAGAGGCAAACTGTTGTTTAATTTTCCCCTTTCCGACCCTAGGGGCAGTGAAGCTGATTTTCAGGCCCCGGCTGCTGCACAAGTTGGTTGAAAGGATCAGCAGCAATGGCAGCTGCAATATCCACAAGCCCCGGCGCTCCAGAAAGCGCTCTGTTGACGCTGAGTCCCGCGCATGTGCTCATGGCCCCCGCGCTCTCCCTCCTGCTCCACAATCGCCCGTCCCAATCGGTCCGCACATGCTCAGCGCACAAAACCCCGCGGTTGGAACACCGGGCGCGCATGCGGAGCCGCAACATCTGGTACGTGTGCACGGCTCAGGTGGGGGCGAGTCAGTGTTTCACCTCAGCCGCCAGGGAGGTGCGCATGCGCAGGACGACCCAACATTCTTCCTGTCAGCAATCACTCCCTCGTTTCTTTAATAAAAACAGAAAATGCTGGAAATACTCAGCAGGTCAGGCAGCATCTGTGGAGAGAGAAACAGAGTTAACGTTTCAGGTCGATGACCTTTCGTCAGAACTGCTTGTTCTTTAGTGTCAGCCAGTGGCTCAGTTGGTAGCACTCTCGCCTCTGAGTCAGAAAGTTGTGGGTTCAAGTCCCACTCCAGAGACTTGAACATAGAAATCTAGGCTGACACTCCAGTGCAGTGCTGAGGGAGTGCTGCATTGCCGGAGGTGCCGTCTTTCGGATGAGACATTAAACTGAGGCCCTGTCTGCTCTCTCAGGTGGATGTAAAAGATCCCATGACACTATTTCGAGAAAGATAGGCTTGCATTTATACAGTGCTTTCATGACCAGCAGACATCTTGAAATGCTTTACAACCAATGAAGTTCTTTTGAAGAGTAGTCACTGTTGTAATGTGGGAAAGAGCAGGGGAGTTATCCCCGGTGTCCTAGCCAATGTGTATCCCTCAATTAACATACAAAAAGTTAGATTATCTGGTCATTATCACATTGCTGTTTGTGGGAGCTTGCTGTGCGATTATTGACTTCTGCGTTTCCTACATTACAACAGTGACTACATTTCAAAAGTACTTCATTGGCTGTAAAGCGTTTTGGGACGTCCGGTGGTGGTGAAAGGCGCTATAGAAATGCAAATCTTTCTTTCTTCACTGGCCTCACCAGCGACCTCTGCTGGCTGTTGGTTGATTGACAGCTGAGAGTCCGCGCATGCGTACGCGGGACGGCGGTTTGGGCCGAGTCCGGCACAGCGACCACTCCCGGTCACCAAGGGTAATAACCGCGCATGCCCAGAGGACACCAACCCCCTCCCCCACTCGGAGCTGCGCCTGCGCACTCGGATCCTGTCGGACGGAGTCGGCGCGGGGCATTCTGGGAAAGGCCTTGGTGTCGGTTCCAGAGTCACGATCGGTGACGCAAAGTGAGTTTTCTCCGCTCCGATTGGGTGGAGAATCGCGCGGGGTCGGGGGAGGGGTGGATCGGGAGAGAATAAAGTGAAATAGAAAAACCTGAGAGTCCGCGAGGCCCCGGACCGAGCGGCGTCATTTGGACGGTGCACGTGATCTCCCCGGGGACATGTGACCTGGGCCCACGGCCTGATTGACGGGAGCTTCCGACCAATAGGGAGCGAGTGGGGCGGGGCTGGAGGAGCGAGCTGGCGGCGGGTCCTCCAACCAATCGGGGAGCCCGAGGGGCGGGACTAGCGCCGGCTGATTGTCTGATTCGCAGGGCAGCGAGTTTCTCCAGTCCCTTGTTCAGGGCCTGGGGTCAGGGGAGGCTGTGGGCCTTTATTCCCCTTATTGGACACAAGGCTCTTTGTCTCACAACACACTGGCTCAGACTTTAACTATCGGTTTACAGGAAATAGTGAATTGAAAATTGCAAAACTGAGATTGTTAGTTTTACACAGGATATACGGCACAGAAACAGGCCATTCGGCCCAACCAGTCCATGCCGGCGTTTATGCTCCATACATCGAAACATTCAATGCGATCATGGCTGATCATCCAAATTCCGTACCCGGTCTCTGCTTTCTCCTCATACCCCTTGGTCCCTTTAGCCTTAAGAAATATATCCAACTCCTTCTTGAATATATTTAATGAATTGGCCTCAACTGCCTTCTGTGGTTGCCTCACACGAGCCTCCTCCCGTCTTTCTTCATCTAAATCTATCACCATATCCCTCGATTCCCTTCTCCCACATATGCTTGTCCAGCCTCCCCTTAAATGCATCGATATTATTCGCTTCAACCACTCCCTGTGGTAACGAGTTCCACATTCTCACCACTCTCTGGGTAAAGAAGTTTCTTCTGAATTCCCTATTGGATTTCTTGGTGACTGTCTTATATTGATGGCCTCTAGTTATGCTCTTCCCCACAAGTGGAAACATTCTCTCTGTATCCACTCTATCAAAAAATTTTCATAATTTTAAGGACCTCTATTAGGTCACCCCTCAGCCTTTTTTCAAGAGAAAAGAGACCCAGCCTGTTCATCCTTTCCTGATATGTAAACCCTCGCATTTCTGGTATCATCCTCCTAAATCTTCTCTGCACTCTCTCCAGTGCCTCTATATCCTTGTTATAATATGGTGACCAGAACTGTACGCAGTTCTCTAAGGGCTGATTTTTGCCGGCGCTCAGAGTGCGGGTTTGGAGGCAAGTCCGCTGTCAAAATCACAAAGATTGACAGCGGGTCGGTATCCTGCTCTGAACCGCCTCCTTGTGAGTTTCCTAAGTGTCGGGTCTGTCATCCCTGAACAGACCCGACACCAAGCGGCAGGTCAGCCAATTTAGATACTTTAAAGCTTGATAAAAGGTAGTTAAGCACCATTTTCCCAAGTACTTACCATTTCCCCAGTTTTTAACGAGGTTCCCGGAGAGCGGCTATCACGTCAGGTAAGTATGTCGGGTTCTCAATGACTGTGGATTGCTGTGAATAGGTGAAAGCTGCAGAAGTGGTCTAAAACCTACCATTTCACAGCTGTTCACTTCCCAATCTTAGAATCTGGAGCATTAATGATTTGGAACCCACTTTGGAGCTTTATGCAAACACGATTTCCCTTCATAAAACCATGCTGACTCTGCCTAATCATATTATCATTTTCTAAGTGCCCTGTTCCACTTCCTTAATAATGGATTCCAGCATTTTCCCGAGGACTGGTGTCAGGCTAACTGGTCTGTAGATCCCTGTTTTCTCTCTCCCTCCTTTCTTGAATAGCGGGGTTACATTTGCTACCTTCCAATCCACTAGGACCTTTCCAGAATCTAGTGAATTTTGGAAGATCACGACCAATGCATCCACTATCTCTGCAGCCACCTCTTTTAGAACCCTAGGATGTAGGCCGTCAGGTCCAGGGGATTTGTCGGCTTTTAGTTCCGTTCGTTTCTCAAGTACTTTTTCTCGACTGATATGAATTACTTTAAGTTCCTCACTCTCATTAGCCCCTTGGTTCCCCACTATTTCTGGAATCTCAACCTTCTCAAGTGTAGCTCACGTGGCTCCAGCTCGCTCAGCCTAAGCCCGGGCTGTCCGCAGTGCGGCTGCAACATGCCCGTAGACTTGCACGAGTGGCCGGGACCTCTCGCCCTGACCGAGGTGGACGAGAAGCCTGCGCAGCCCCTCCGTGTCAAGTATGACAACGTGGACATAGATATGCTGGGTAAAGTGCTGAGCCCGGCCCAGGTACTGACTGCAGCTGAGAGCTGAACACACAGGAACCGCTCCAGTGCCTGGAGCCAGCAACAAGAGGCAACAAAAGCAAGGAAGGCACAGAGTACAAAAGCAAGGAAGTTATGATGAACCTTCATAAAACACTGGCTTGGCCTCAACTGGAGTATTACGTCCAATTCTGGGCCCCGCACTTTAGGAAGGATGTGAAGACCTTAGAGAGGGTGCAGAAAAGATTTACAAGAATGGTTCCAGGAATGAGGGCCGTCAGTTACGTGGATAGACAGAAGAAGCTGGGGTGGTTCTCCTTAGAGCAGAGAAGGTTGGGAGGAGATCTGATAGAAGTGTTCAAAATCACGAGGGGTCTAGACAGAGTAGATAGAGAGAAACTGTTCCCATTGGCAGAAGGGTCGATAACCAGAGGACACAGATTTAAGGTGATTGGCAGAAGAACCAAAGGCGACATGAGGAAAAACTTTTTTATGCAGCGAATGGTTAGGATCTGGAATGCACTGCCTGAAAGGGTGGTGGAAGCAGATTCAATCACGGCTTTCAAAAGGGAATTGGATGAGTAGCTGAAAGAAAAACATTTGCAGGGCTACGGGGAAAGGGCGGTGGAGTGGGACTAGTTGAAGTGCTCTTGCAGAGAGCCAGCACGGGCTCAATGGGCCGAATGCCCTCCTTCTGTGCTGTGACCATTCTCTGATTCTAAGCTTATATTGTGGTTAATAACAGACAAACTCTGTTCTTTCCCCTGATCTGATTACAGATTCCAACCAGTCGATTCAGTGATAACAACAGAAAATGCTGGAAAAACTCAGCAGGCCAGGCAACATCCATGGAGAGAAAATAGAATGGAATGTCTTATCAGTGTTGCCATGGTGACCTGTCTGCAGTGAAACGCCTGTTTGAGTTTCTAACTCAGACCAAACTTCTCTTTCCCATAATACACATTATATCAGACATTTGATGTCAATGTATTTCAGCCATGTTATGTTGATATCTCTAAAATCTACAGGGAGATCAGATACACAAATCTTTAAAAGTTGGAGGACAAGTTTATAAAGTGGTTTAAAAATGTTACCCGAGGTTTTTATAAATGGGGCGTAGAAAACAAACTAATCAGTTTGGCTGCAGTTAGAATAAGTTTTGGGTATCTTACACTAGGAAGGATGTCGGGGCCACAGAGAGGCTGCAGAATAAATTCACTGAGGTTATACCACGGATGAGAGGCTTTAGTTATCAGAGAATCCTAGAATGAAACAGCACAAAAGGCGGCCATTCGGCCCATCATGCTTGTGCCAGCTCTTTGGGAGAGCTATCCAATTAGTCCCACTCCCTTGCTCTTTCCCCATATCCCGGTAAATGTTTTCCCTTCAAATATTTATCCAATTCCCTTTTGGAAGTTACTCTTGAATCTGCTTCCTCCACCCTTTCAGGCAGTGCATTTCAGATCATAATAACTCGCTGGGTAAAGAAATGTTTCCTCATGATGACCTGTCTGCAGTGAAGCGCCTGTTTGAGTTTCTAACTGAGGTGAACTTCTCTTTCCCAGGAGGAGAGACGAGAGAAACTGGGGCACTTCTCATTAGAACAAAGCAGGGTGAGAGGAGATGTGAGCGAGGTGTTTAAGCTTGATCAACGACACCGACCAAAATATCAGAGACACTCCCTGTCCTTCAGGACTTGTGTCCAGGGGAGAAACTGATGGGTTTATCAGATCATCTTTGGGTTAAATGTTGTGCTCGTGGAGCTGAGCCCCTAGTGTCAGCATCAAACACTCTCCAGTCGGGTACAGCACGGGTTAGATACAGAGTAAACCCATCAGCTGCTCCCCGACACAGATACCGAGGGACAGGGAGCGTCCGGGACAATGACATTTCTCACTCAATAAGGTATAAATTGATCCTGTACCTCTCCCCATTAATCCTGGGCTCCACAGGGGGCGAATCCTGCTCCTGTTTCCCTTCCTGTAACAGCACTGAGCTAAACCCAGCCCATAATGAGCAGGGCTCAGGGAGGCTGGTTGCTAGGCACTGCAGTGATGTCATAAAGCAGGGCCATTCAGCCCAGTTGGTCGTTTCCTTGTCCCTTTAAAGGTGGAGAGCCGGGACACCCTGTCTCCAAACACATCCCACCTGTTCATACTGAGAATCCCCGGGGAAGGCCCAAGGCCCAGAGTGTGGAACACAACCAAGGGGGAAAGAGGAAGAGAGAAGGGGAGGTAAATCAAGGAGTCGGGACTGAGGGACACCAAGCTTCAGTTTTAGAGCCTGTAGACTTCAGAAGGGGAAGAGTGAGTTCAGTAGTTTTAAGATCCAGGGAGAGAACAAGGAGCAGATGGGGAGACTGGTGTGGATTCCAGCTCAGTGAGGATGTAGGGGGGAGGGAGATTGTGTCGGGCCGTGTATTAGGGGTGTAGGAGGGACAAGAGAGGAAAGGTCAGAGGAGCAATTACTGCAGCAGCGCCCATAAATAGTGAGAGAGAGAGAAGGTGGGGGTTCGAGTGGACCAGGGACAGTCTGTTAAACTCTCTGTTTGCTGTGACCAGTTTTCCTTCGGTTAAAAATAGCCTCCTGTAGCCCAGTGACACAAACAGCCCATTAAACTCCACCAATGGCCTTTGGTCTGGTGAGGTCTCCCTTTGTGAAACATCGGCTGTTGTTAAAGCTTTTCATTCTGACACTCCTCCCCTGAAGGTACTGACTCTGGCTGGGTTCAGTTCTACTCTCACTGGTTCCCCTCTCTCTCTTCCCCTGAAGGTGCTGACTCAGGCTGGGTTCAGTTCTACACTCACTGGTTCCCCTCTCTCTCTTCCCCTGAAGGTGCTGACTCAGGCTGGGTTCAGTTCTACACTCACTGGTTCCCCTCTCTCTCTTCCCCTGAAGGTGCTGACTCAGGCTGGGTTCAGTTCTACACTCACTGGTTCCCCTCCCTCTCCTCCCCTGAAGGTGCTGACTCTGGCTGGGTTCAGTTCTACACTCACTGGTTCCCCTCCCTCTCCTCCCCTGAAGGTGCTGACTCTGGCTGGGTTCAGTTCTACACTCACTGGTTCCCCTCCCTCTCCTCCCCTGAAGGTGCTGACTCAGGCTGGGTTCAGTTCTACACTCACTGGTTCATAAGAACATAAGAAATAGGAGTAGGAGTGGGCCATTTGGCCCTTTGAGCCTGCTCCGCAATTCAATAAGATGATGGCTGATCTTCTACCTCATCACCACTTTCCTGCACTATCCCCATTTCCCTTGATTCTCTTAATATTCAACAATCTATCGATCTCTGTCTTGAATATACTCAACGACTGAGCCTCCACAGCCCTCTGGGGTAAAATAATTCATAAGATTCACCGCAATCAGTGAAGAAATTCCTCCTCATCTCAATTCTAAATGGCCGACCCCTTATCCTGAGACTGTGACCCCTGGTTCTAGACTCCCCAGCCAGGGGAAACATCCTCCCTGCATCTACCCTGTCAAGCCCTGTAAGAATTTTTTGTGTTTCAATGAGATTACCTCTCATTCTTCTAAACTCCAGAGAATGTCGGCCTAGTCTACTCAATCTCTCCTCATAGGACAATATCCCCATCCCGGGAACCAGTCTGGTGAACCTTTGTTGCACTCCCTCTATGGCAAGTATATCCTTCCTTAGGTAAGGAGACCAAAACTGTGCACAATACTCCAGGTGTGGTCTCACCAGGCCCTTATATAATTGCAGTGAGACGTCTTTACTCTTATACTCAAATCCTCTTGTAATTAAGGCCCACCTTTCGTGAATTGCTTTGGGCACTTTGTTAAACACACACACAGCAGAAGCACATTGATCTGATGGGAGATCACTGACACACGAGCAGGCAGTGGCGTGGAACCTCCTGAGAGTCCGGCCCCTTTACAGCCAGTATTTACAGGAGCTGGGACACAGAAAAGAGTCTCATTAAAATCACGGATATATTTGTTCACACAAACCAACCCCCAAAATACTGAGTCATTTCCCCTTCATTTACAGACGCTCCCTGACCAGTCACCATTTCCCCTCCATTTACAGACGCTCCCTGACCAGTCACCATTTCTCCTCCATTTACAGACGCTCCCTGACCAGTCACCATTTCTCCTTCATTTACAGACACTCCCTGACCAGTCTCCATTTCTCCTCCATTTACAGGCATTCCCTGACCAGTCTCCATTTTTCCTTCATTTACAGACGCTCCCTGACCAGTCCCCATTTCTCCTTCATTTACAGACGCTCCCTGACCAGTCCCCATTTCTCCTTCATTTACAGGCGCTCCCTGACTAACCAACATTTCTCCTCCATTTACAGACGCTCCCTGACCAGTCTCCATTTCTCCTCCATTTACAGACGCTCCCTGACCAGTCAGCATTCCTCCTCCATTTACAGACGCTCCCTGACTCGCTGGGGATTTCCCAGCACTTCCTGGTTGTCCCGGAGTTTGTGTCTTAAACTGGCGGGTAGTTGTGGGGAGGCGGATAATGTTGAGTGTTTTAATAATGGGGCCTGGGGCCGCACTCAGGGTGTGTGCAGCCCGCGTCCCCCCGGAGTTCTCACTCAGCTTAAAACTGAAAGTGATGATTCTGCTTAACTAGAGAACAAAGGAATGATTGATGTATCAGAGATCCAATCAGTGTGATGTAGTTGAACCAACCATAGCTCTGCATGCATGCTGCTGAGCCAATGGTAATAAAGGGGGTGGGTACATCTGCTGCTGTATAAAAACCAGCCATTTTGAATATGATGTTAGTCGGATGAAGGAAGTCAAACAGTGTAAATCAAGTGATGCAATAAATCGACTATTTAAAACTTACCACCAGACTCGCAAACTTTTATTTTAGTGTGTTGACATCAGATCAGTGTGGTCCACTGAAATTAATTACCCGATCTAACAATTTGGCGCTGCGAGCAGGGTTGCTGAAGGAAGAGACTGAATTTAAGACACCAGACCTATATTGGAGGTAAGGACTCCTCGTTATAAAAGTCCTCAGTCGGTTGTCTAGTCATCTCCCCTCCACGCAATTCCGCAAACCTCCCGGGTAGCGAACCCTCTGGGTGGTAGACGGCCTCGAGGTCCCATATAGAGTTCTAACTTCGGCGGTGTTATTTAATTAAGCCTACGACTCGAGACCACCAAGTAAAGTAATCGATATTATGGCATCACTCGATAAACCTACAACTATTAAAGGGGGGCGTGCCCCACCTGAGATTTCAGAAGATGAAATTCTGTGGGAGTTGAAAGACTATATAGAATTACAGTTTGACTTACCTAAAACCTGGTTCGAAATTGAACAAAAGTACAGTACCTCCTCCGGACAATGGTCTTTGGATGACATAAAAAGGGTCTGGGGAAAAACGACCCGTATGAAAGATAAAAGACGGATCAGATGGTCCTTGGCACTTATGGGCCAGATCCGACGGCGAAATGAGATTAAGACAAACTCCCAACATGATCACGACTTGACCAATGCAAAAGAGCAGAAAGATGCGATTTATGAACAATTGAAAAAGAAAACAAATGAGCTTGAAAAGTCAGAAGTGGAAGTTAAAAAACTTAACGATGAAGTTAAGGACTGTAAAAAACAATTGGATAAACAACCGATAGTCCCGGTAGTTGAAGAAAAGGGAAAATGTGTCGGGACCTGGAAGGGTTACCCAGATCTAAATGAAATAAAGGAGGAAGGTCGTGGGAGACAAAGACAAGAAGCAGGTCAAGAGACTGACTCGGGATCCTCTAGTAATGTCAGTGAAAGTGAAGAAGAGAAAACAGGACCCCATTTGGCCCCATTGAGACAGAAAAGGAAAAGAGTAGAAAAGGAGTATGAGAAGAAAGAAGATGGGGAAGAAAGGGCGAAGTACCAACTCCACCCGTGGGACGGAGTCCAAATTCTGATTGTAATGATACCCAGGAGAGAGGGAAATAAGTTACACAGCAAAGTAAAGACTGGCCTGGGAAATGATGAGCAAGAATTAGACGCCGGATGGGATGCGATCCAACAATGGTTACAAGTGTTTAGCCCTACAAAAACAGATTGGGGAAAGATCATAGCCTGTCAACAGAAAGGGACGGAGGAAGTGTTAGAGAACGACGGGCGATTTAAAACTAACTGGTTGGAACACTCGGGGCTGAACACAGGAGAGATAAAGAAGGAAAAAGATCTAATTTGCAGGCTAACCAATCTGAAAACTCAGCAAAGGAAGGAAAAAAACAGGGATTTGGAAAGCCAGGAAATGCTGAGACGCCGATGGAAAAGGAGGAAAAGAAAGAGAAACTTAAAGTTTTACTGACATGGAATTTATTAACATCTGTGCTGAGACAAATAAAACACAAGATTTGCTGAGTGAAAGGAACCTTGAAAAATGACTGAATGTTTAAGAAGTTACAGTATTTCTTTTGTCTGATTAGATGTTCTTTAAAAGAAAGATTCTGTTATGTGTGTTTTAGCTCCACCCACTTCTCTGTGTTAAAAGCGTTAAAATCTTTTGTCTTGTCTTGGATTTTGGAAGTTTTAAGAATGTGCGAATAAGATTGTGCCCCAAGGATTGAAAAAAAAACCTTTGAAATAATTTAAGTTAAGCTGGTGTGTAAAAACTGAGAAGAGCAACAAAAGTTTGCTTAACAAAAGATTGCGATAGATTTTTGTACTTGCAGTGCAAACTGTGCAAACTGTACAATGTTACATTAAGTTTCAGTCTAAGATTTAACCTTGGAGTCACGGTTGCTATGGTGAAATCTTCTAAAGCAGTTTGATTTGATTTGTTTAAATGTGAAAAACTAATTTTTCTCCAGTTATGTTTTTACAGTATTTTGGAAAGACATTTGAAGAAAGGACAATAAGAAATATGACGTAATTTACTGTTTTCTGCAAGAATGTGCTATTTTGTTTTGTTTTATCTGTTCTGTTCGTGTTTAGTTAAAGTGTGAAAACACAACTGTCTTTTTCGATCAGGGAAGTTTTTTTAAATTTACGTGAAGTGACGCAATTACGCCTGATAATGTTTTGCTCCACCTTCTTAAAAACCTGCAAAGGAGTTAACCCTTTCCACTGACAGCTGTTTAAGTTCACCAAGCAACAACTTTAGTATGAAATTTAAAGATATGGGACATTATTAAATTTAAGTTTCTTAATTTTAAGTTAATATTTCCCCACAGTGATAGAAGGAAAATTATGATTTGATAAATGGAAGTTATCTTGTAAACTAATTGTATGATAATGTGCAACATGAACTTGTACTGGTAGTGCTAGATTTAACCGATATGGCTTTACCTACGTGGTGTTCTAAGAAAACTCAATAATTATACCAACACCTCCTAACTCAAGTGTTAAAACAAGGCACTACTGAATGGAGGTGGGCACTGTAAAAAACACAAACAGATATGGAGATGTAAAAGGTCTGATAAATGACGCAACGACTGCCTTTAATATGGGTACCTCAGTTGTTAATACTATTGATTTGGCGACACTGGATCAAAAGGTTAGAAACCTAGGGTCTTGCATTAAAGATGTATTACAAAAGACAAATGAAACAGGATAATTGCACTACTGAATGGGCTCCTAGGGTTGGTATTGGTAATACCGTAATGGCACCCCAAGCCCAAGGACGAGAGGTGCACCGAATACAGAATATTGGGGTAGTGAAGGACGGAATGCACATATCCCACATGTAATTAAAGGAAAGTGATTAAGAGTGTAAGATTGAAACAGGAGAATTACACTACTGAGTGAGAACTTGCAAAATGCTCTCAGGCAGTTTAAAAGAGCAGAAACAAAACTGGAAAAAAAAATCAGTCTGAACTCGATGATCTGAAACAAGAAGAAAATAATTTGAACGACCGCTTATTAAATCTCCAGGTAGATTGCCAGACCAAGGAAGAACTGGTTTCAGACTTGGAGAATGAATTGATGAAGTCAAAGCAGAATGAAAATTCTCTTGCCTCCCTTCTAGCTGAGAAGGAAGATGCTTTACTTGAAAAAGTTGACAGGTTAAAGCAGTTTTCAGAAAACATTGAGAAAAGTCAGGCAACAATAGAGACCGTGGAAAAAGAAAAGTTGAATCTTGAGAATAACTTTAAGCAACAGATTATGCTTTTAGAGAGCCTAATAGCTGAGAAAACTGCATTAGTGAAAGCACAACTACAGGAAAGAGCACTTCAGGAGAAAGAAATGGAAGAGATTAATGTAGAGCTAGTTACTGCTAAAAATCAGCTTGAAATCAAGCAGGCTGAAGTGGCCAGATTACAGGCAGAGGGCCAAGAGCTCAGGTCAAAGCTTAAATAGTAGCAAGTAAGACCTTGAAGAAGTATTCAGCCATTAGACGACTACAATCTTTCGGTAAGATACCTGAAAGCCAGAGAAAGGCTTGTATCGGATGGCATGGGTGACATGATATTGAGATACCGGTGTGAGTGTGCAAATGTGATTTGTTACGTATGAAACAATTACCATCCAGGAATGTATGGTGAATTTACACTGAAGAACGGGTCTCAGACATGCTCAGTTACTTGACAACAGCAAGACATGAAATGGTTAATGTGGCTCAGGAGAGCGAGACAACTTTTAAAGCATTGACACATACTCCATCGAGAAACTATCTAATTGATGAAACAATCAGAATAGAGTTAAACACACTGGTACCTGTTAGAGGGATTGATATTGAAGTTGAAGTGGAGAGTTACATGGAATCTGGATTGGGACAATTGAGGGCCAAGGAGAAATCATGTTTAGTATAGAATTATCCACAAGATGGATACAAGTAAAAGAGATCTGGAGAATCTTTTAAATCCATGATATATTGATTAGATGTTAAACTGTAATGTCGCTTGAAATGATTGTAAGACTGAATTTAACTGTGACTGTAATAATTGTGTTTTGTAGGTGAGCGTGGGAAAAACCAGTACGAATCCAGTATGAGGTGATTTTGGTGGTGCCTCCTGTGTCACTACTACTGCAATTACCATGCTTTACGGGTCTAACAGGACCTGTCCCATCAACCAACACATTTTTAAGTATGAGCTACACAATTATGTGGCACAATTTGGATACTCGGATATGACATTCCGCTGTTGTTTGTGGGTTTCAGTGAGCTCATGATGCGACTGAACTCCTCCCTAAAGCATTTTTATGTTTTGGAGCAAGACAACTCGAGAATAGATATTGAAATTGACAGCATAGGGGACAACTCACATTGGTGGGATATTGGGCTTAATACATCAGCACACCCTTAGGTTCGTATTATTTCACATGCTCTGGTAGCTATCCAACTTGTAATGATAGTGTATTTGATATATGTAACATGTGTAGTAAGACTTTGATACATAAGCCAATTGGGTACTCATGCCCATGACTGACAAGCACTAACAAATTAATTGAGCACACTGAAAGAGAAGGTCCGAAGTAATGTAGAGGAGACCCCAGGCGGGGTAACATCAGGAAAGATAGAAGAAACAGAGGAGCCCCAGGCGGGGCAGAATTGGAACACCGGAACAGTGAATTGAATTTGAGTAAGGGGTCAGAGGTTGCTCCTCCCCCTCAAAGGAATGGACTGTAAGGAAGGGAGAAATCTTCAAGACTCCCTACTAACGCCCAAGTTGAGGGAGCAATAAGAGCTAGCTAGATTAGTCAAGAGCTGATTGTGAGAAGTCAATAAGGATATTTCCTTCTCAAAGAAGGGAATTGTAAGAAATAGCTGTTAGATTCAAAGATGGGTTTTAATTCTTAGACCAGGGACTGACAACAGGCAAGCGGAAAAAGATAGCATAAATGCCAGCAAGGTCGAATATCAAGCATCAAAAGACAAATAGAAATGATAAGGGAATGGTAAAATGCAAAGAATCAGGGAGGATAGCACCTGCTAGATAACAAGGAGCCACGAAGCCATAAAATGCCCTTGAAGAATCTTGACAAAACACTACTCAGAAAGATAAGAGGGAGGCCTTGTACAATAGGATGGGGATCAAATTGTGTGTTTCTGTTGATTAAATGTGCTTGCCACCAGGCGGCTGCTGCCTCGCGGGCAAGATGCCTTGCAGGTCGCCGCAGACCGTTTGTACATCTTAAAGGGGCATGTTATATTTAGCTGCTAGATCGGTTTGTACCTTTTCTACTTTTTATAATTTTTCTACCTTTTTACTTTTTAATTTTTACTTGAATGTATTTTTCAAAGCCATAAGCTATGGGGAGCTCCTCCCACTTTTTAAGACGCACTAATTAATTTAAGATCATGAAATCAATTAACTTATTAAAACCAGGTAAAATCCTGGTTGATGTAAATTTGTGCAGAGCCACTGATCCGGACAGTGGCAAAACACAGCAATGATTGATTATATTTTTAATCTGACTCTTTATTTTTATGATTCAATTTTTGAAAGAATCAAAGGGGGGAGTATTAGGGAATATATATATATTTTAATAACATAGATTTTAATATGATTAAAATCTAATGATTTAAAGAAATCAGATTATGCTTAAGCTGACCACATGCCAAAGGATGGTGTGATGTATCAGATCCAATCACAGCTGGTAACGTCACATCGGCTGACTTAGAAACTGAGAACAATGAAAATGCTGATTCAGCTTAAACTGTGAAAGTGCTGATCTTAGCTTAAAACTGAAAGTGATGATTCTGCTCAACTAGAGAACAAAGGAATGATTGATGTATCAGAGATCCAATCAGTGTGATGTAGTTGAACCAACCATAGCTCTGCATGCATGCTGCTGAGCCAATGGTAATAAAGGGGGCGGGTACATCTGCTGCTGTATAAAAACCAGCCATTTTGAATATGATGTTAGTCGGATGAAGGAAGTCAAACAGTGTAAATCAAGTGATGCAATAAATCGACTATTTAAAACTTACCACCGGACTCGCAAACTTTTATTTTAGTGTGTTGACCTCAGATCAGTGTGGTCCACTGAAATTAATTACCCGATCTAACAGTGGATAAATGTGAGGTTATCCACTTTGGTGGCAAAAACAGGAAGACAGATTATTATCTGAACGGCAATAGATTGGGAGAATGGGAAGTGCAACGAGACCTGGGTGTCCTTGTGCACCAGCTGCTGAAGGTAAGCATGCAGGTGCAGCATGAGGTTAAGAAGGCAAATGATATGTTGGCCTTCGTAGCGAGTGGGTTCGAGTACAGGAACAAGGATGTCTTGCTGCAGTTGTACAGGGCCTTGGTGAGACCACTCCTTGAGTATTGTGTGCAGTTTTGGTCACCTTATCTGAGGAAGGATGCTCTTGCCATGGAGGGAGTGCAGCGCAGATTCACTAGACTGATACCTGGGATGGCAGGAATGACGTATGAGGAGAGATTGGGTCGACTGGGCTTGTATTCGCTAGAGTTTAGAAGAATGAGAGGGGAACTCATTGAAACTTATAAAATTCTAACAGGACTAGACAGACTAGATGCAGAAAGGATGTTCCCGGTGGCGGGGGAGTCCAGAACCAGGGGTAAGCCATTTAGGACAGAGATGAGGAGGAATTTCTTCATCCAGAGTGGTGAACCTGTGGAATTCTCTATCACAGAAGACAGTTGAGGACAACTTATTAAATATATTCAAGAAGGAGTTAGATATATTTCTTAAGACTAAAGGGATCAAGGGATATGGGGAGAAAGCAGGGACAGGGTACTGAATTTGGATGATCAGCCATGATCTCATTAAATGACAAGGCCTTGGACAATGTGGACCACTTTCCATACCTCGGGAGCCTACTGTCAACAAGGGCAGACGTCGACAACGAAGTCCAACACCGCCTTCAGTGTGCCAGTGCAACCTTCGGTCGCCTGAGGAAGAGAGTGTTTGAAGACCATGAACTCAAACCCGGCACTAAGCTCATGGTCTACAGAGCAGCAGTGATACCCGCCCTGCTGTATGCCTCAGAGACATGGACCATGTACAGCAGGCACCTCAAAGCACTGGAGCGGTACCACCAACGCTGCCTCTGCAAGATCCTGCAAATCCATTGGCAGGATAGGCGCACCAATGTTCGTGTTCTTGCTCAGGCCAACATCCCCAGCATCGAAGCTCTGACCACGCTCGATCAGCTCCGATGGACGGGTCACATTGTCCGCATGCCCGATACGAGACTCCCAAAACAAGCGCTCTACTCAGAGCTCCGGCACGGCAAGAGAGCCCCAGGTGGGCAGAGGAAACACTTCAAGGACACCCTCAAAGCCTCCTTGAAAAAGTGTAACATCCCCACCGACACCTGGGAATCCCTGGCCCAAGACCGCACAAAGTGGAGGAGAAGCATCCGGGAAGGCGCCGAACACCTCGAGTCTCTTCGCCGGGAGCAAGCGGAAGCCAAGCATAGGCAGCGCAAGGAGCGCACGTCAACCCAAGCCCCGCACCCACCCGCCCCTTCAACCACCGTCTGCCCCACCTGTGACAGAGACTGTAGGTCCCGCATTGGACTCATCAGTCACCTGCGAACTCATTTTTAATGTGGAAGCAAGTCGTCTTCGGTTCCGAGGGATTACGTAAGAAATGGCGGAGCAGGCTCGAAGGGCCGAATGGCCTACTCCTGCTCCTATCTTCTATGTTTCTATGTTTGACCTGATATGTCAGCGGCTGCTGCCAAGGTCCGCGCATGCTCAGCTCACACTGCCCGGGTAATTGATGAGAGCTCCGGACCAATAGGAAGAGCGGGGCGGGGCTGGAGGATCGAGCGGGCGGCGGGTCCTCCAACCAATCGGAGTGTGTGAGGGGCGGGGCTTGACCTTTAAACCTAAACAACGGAAGGTGAGCTGAGCATGCGCGGCCCTTGGCAGCAACCGCTGACACATCAGGTGAGAGAGCTCAGGGAGCGGGTTCATGACCCCCGGGGGGACGCGGGCTGCTCACACCCCGAGTGCGGCCCCAGGCCCCATTATTAAAACACTCAATATTATCCGCTTCACAAACACGCGGGGTGGGCCTCAGGCCCCGAACAAGAGCCTCCGGGCCGGGCGTTTGGCCCGAGCGGGGCGGCAGCTGCGGGGCTTTCTCCCGGTGACAGGCCCGGGTTAACGGCCGCCATCTTGAGAGGCTCAGGAGGCAGCAGGGCGCATGCGCGGCCCCCTTGGCCAGGAACCAGGGGGAGAGTATCTTGTCAATTTCTATCCTGGACTCACAGTGATGGCTTTTGTAAACTCCTTTTACAGGCTGTGATAAGGGCAGCATTTACACACCGCAAACTCAGACCAACAACAACAACTTACCTTTATATAGCACCTTTAAAATATCACAGTATTGCAGTCAGACAATAATCGACACACATACTTTGTTTGTGGTCCAGTGCACTGACACAAAGTTCCTTCACAACTGTAACAATTTTATTGCGGTTGCTGTGAAGGCTGCGCTCACTCTGCTCGTACACCTGGTCTCCAAAGGAGGCAAAACAGGACTAATGCTGCCGAGCTCAGCTCTTTTTGATCAGAAAATATCAACTGTTTAGCTTCGCCAGGAAATGCACAAAAGAGGCAGCAGTGCTCATTGGCTGCCCAGGAAAGTCCTATTTAGATTAAACTCCTTCACCCAGAGGGTGCTGAGAATGTGGAACTTGCTGCCACAGGGAGTAGTTGAGGCGAAGAGCGTGGATGCATTTAAGGGGAAGCTGGATAAACACATGGGAGAAAAGAATAGGAGATGCTGATAGGGTGAGATGAAGAGAGATGGGAGGAGGCTCGTGTGGAGCATAAACACCGTGAGGACCAGTTGGGCCGATTGGCCTGTTTCTGTGCTGTACAATCTGTGTAATTCTATGTAATAAGAGAGGAAAGAATGTTCCAGAGAAACTGGAATTATCTGTTCTGCATTTTAATCCTGAACTTAGTGATCTCTTTTGTAAACTGCTTTTACAGGGACTATCATCGGCCTTTGAATGTGGAAGTAGAAATGTTTGTCTGTTCTGTCTGTGGGAAAGGATTTCAAACATCATTGTGACTGGAAAAGCACCGAGACACACACACCCGAGTGAGAGTGTTCCAGTGCACTGACTGTGGAAAGAGCTTTAACCAGTTACACAGCCTGAAAAAAATCGCACCATTCAGTGGGGAGAAGCCGTACATGTGTTCTGTGTGTGGAAGAGGCTTCAACTGATCGTCCAACCTGGAGAGACACAAGGACACCCGCACCACAGAGAAACCGTGGAAATGTGGGGACTGTGGGAAGGGATTCAGCTCCCCATCCCGGCTGGAAACTCATCGGCGAAGTCACACTGGAGAGAGGGCGTTCACCTGCACTGTGTGTGGAAAAGGATTTCCTCAATTAACCAACCTCACTGAACACCAATTTGTTCACACTGAAAAGAGACCCTTCAAATGTTCTGACTGTGGGAAGAGCTTTAAAAGCAGAAGAGATCTGCTGACACACCAACACACTCACACCGGGGAGAGGCCGTTCACCTGCTCAGTGTGTGGGAAGGGATTCACTAATTCATCCCACCTGTTAACACACCAACGCACTCACACTGGGGAGAGGCCATTCACCTGCTCCGTGTGTGGGAAGGGATTCATTGATACATCCACTCTGCTGAGACACCAGCGAGTTCACACTGGGGAGATGCCATTTACCTGCTCTGACTGTGGGAAGGGCTTCACTCAATCATCCAACCTGCTGAGACACCAGCGAGTTCACACTGGGGAGAGACTGTTCACCTGCTCGGTCTGTGGGAAGGGATTCACTCAGTCATCCAACCTGCGGACACACCAGCGAGTTCACAAGTGACTGCAGGGGTTGGATTCTGCTGTTATTGCTGCTGTTAATCACATCCAGAACAGAACCATGTCCATTCTGACAGGTGAGGTTTGTTCCTGCTGATGACAATACCTCCTGTAACTGGGCTGGAGTTTAATATTCTGGATAAATGTCAGATACACAGTGTCGAGTATTTCTTTAATAAGAACATAAGAACATAAGAAATAGGAGCAGGAGTAGGCCATACGGCCCCTCGGGCCTGCTCCGCCATTCAGTAGCATCATGGCTGATCTGAATCTAGACTCGCGTCCACTTCCCTGCCCTCTCCCCGTAACCCCTAATTCCCTTATCTGCTAGGAAAATGTCTATCTCCATTTTAAATTTATTTAATGTTGCAGCTTCCACAGCTCTCTGGGGTAGCAAATTCCATAGATTTACTACCCTCTGAGTGAAGAAGTTTCTCCTCACCTCAGTTTTGAAAGGGCAGCCCCTTATTCTAAGATTATGCCCCCTAGTTCTAGTCTCACCCATCAGTGGAAACATCCTCACCGCATCCACCCGATCAAGCCCCCTCACAATCTTATATGTTTCGATAAGATCGCCTCTCATTCTTCTGAACTCCAATGAGTAGAGTCCCAACCTACTCAACCTTTCCTCATATGTCAACCCCCTCATCTCTGGAATCAACCGAGTCAACCTTCTCTGAACCGCCTCGAGAGCAAGTGTATCTTTTCTTAAATATGGAAACCAAAACTGCACGCAGTATTCCAGGTGTGGCCTCACCAATACCCTGTATAACTGCAGCAAGACTTCCCTGTTTTTATACTCCATCCCCCTTGCAATAAAAGCCAAGATTCCATTGGCCTTCCTGATCACCTGCTGCACCTGCATACTAACTTTTTGTGTTTCAGGCACCAGGACCCCCAGATCCCTTTGTACTGTAGCACTTTGCAGTTTCTCTCCATTTAGATAATAACTTGCTCTTTGATTTTTTCTGCCAAAGTGCATAACCTCACACTTTCCAACATTATATTGCATCTGCCAAATCTCTGCCCACTCACTTAGCCTGGCTATGTCTTTTTGCAGGTTTTTTATTTCCTCCTCACTCACTGCTTTCCTTCCCATCTTGGTCTCGTCGGCAAACTTGGATATGTTGCACTCGGTCCCTTCCTCCAAATCGTTAATATAGATTGTAAAGAGTTGGGGTCCCAGCACTGACCCCTGCGGAACACCACTAGTTACTGATTGCCAGCCCGAGAATGAACCATTTATCCCAACTCTTTGTTTTCTGTTAGATAGCCAATCTTCCACCCATGCCAGTATATTACCCCCAATCCCGTGATTTTTTATCTTGATCAGTAATCTTTTGTGTGGAACCTTGTCAAATGCCTTTTGGAAGTCCAAATACACTACATCCACTGGTTCCCCTTTATCCACCCTGTATGTTACATCCTCAAAGAATTCGAGCAAATTTGTCAAACATGACTTCCCCTTCGTAAAACCATGCTGACTCTGTCCTATTAAATTATGTTTATCCAAATGCTCTGTTACTGTTTCCTTAATAATGGACTCCAACATTTTGCCAACCACAGATGTTAGGCTAACTGGTCTATAGTTTCCAGCTTTTTGTCTACTTCCCTTCTTAAATAAGGGTGTTACATTAGTAGTTTTCCAATCTGCCGGGACCTTTCCTGAGTCCAGGGAGTTCTGGAAAATGATCACCAATGCATCCATAATCCCTACCGCCACTTCTCTCAAGACCCTAGGATATAGGCCATCAGGTCCGGGGGATTTATCCGCCTTAAGTCCCATTATTTTACTGAGTACCATCTGCTTAGTGATTTTAATCGTGTTTAGCTCCTCCCCCCCCATTGCCCCCTGTTTGTCCAGTGTTGGGATATTTTTAGTGTCCTCTACTGTAAAGACTGATACAAAATATTTGTTCAGCGTCTTTGCCATCTCCATGTTCCCCACCACTAGTTTCCCGGTCCCATCCTCTAAGGGACCAACGTTCACTTTAGCCACCCTTTTTCTTTTTATATAGCTGTAGAAACTCTTGCTTTCTGTTTTTATATATTTTGCTAGTTTACTTTCATAATCTATCTTCCCTTTCTTAATTAATCTTTTAGTTATTGTTTGCTGGCTTTTAAGTGCTTCCCAATCTTCTATCCTCCCACTAGATTTGGCTAATTTATATGCCCTTGTTTTCAGTCGGATACTATCCTTTATTACTTTACTAAGCCACGGATGGCTGTCTTTTCTTTTACTCCCCTTTTTCCTCAGTGGAATATATTTATCTTGAAAGATGTGAAATATCTCCTTGAATGTAGACCACTGCTCTTGTACTGTCTTACACTTTAATCTGTTTTCCCAGTCCACTTTAGTCAATTCTACTCTCATACCTTCATAGTCTCCTTTATTTAAGCTTAGTACGTTGGTTTGAGATCCAACTCTCTCACCCTCAAATTGAATTTGGAATTCAACCATATTATGGTCACTCATTCCAAGGGGATCCTTTACTAGGACATTTTTTATTAATCCTGTTTCATTACACAGGACCAGATCTAAGATTGCCTGCCCCCTGGTTGGTTCAGTTACATACTGCTCAAGGACCCCATCCCTAATGCACTCTATGAACTCTTCCTCAATGCTGCCATGCCCAATTTGATTAGTCCAGTCAATATGAAAGTTAAAATCCCCCATGATTATAGCTGTTCCCTTATTACAAGCCCCAACTATTTCCTGATTTATACTCCGACCAACAGAGTTGCAACTGTTAGGAGGCCTATAGACTACGCCCACTAGTGACTTATTCCCCTTATTATTCCTTATCTCCACCCAAACTGTTTCACTATCCTGGTCCTTTGACCCAACATCATTTCTGACTATTGCAGTGATTCCATCCTTGATTAACATAGCAACCCCACCTCCCTTTCCTTCCTGTCTGTCCTTCCTAATTGTCAAATACCCTTGTATGTTTAGTTCCCAGTCATGATTATCTTGCAGCCATGTTTCCGTAATGGCCACCAGATCATACCCATGTGTAGTTATTTGTACTGTCAACTCGTCAATTTTGTTATGAATGCTGCGTGCATTCAGATAAAGAACTTTCAAATATGTTTTCTGACAATTTATTCCTGCTTTTACCCCTTCTACTACTTTTCCGTTATCATTACACATTCTGTCCCTTCCTGACACGCTCTGGTTTTTAATTCCCCCACTGCTACCTTGCTCTATTGCTTTCTCCGCTGTCATTTTTATTTTTCGCTCTCTTAAAACCTCCCCCCCACTAATTAGTTTAAAGCCCTCTCTACAGCCCTAGTTATTCGGTTCGCCAGGATTCTGGTCCCAGCACTGGCCTAGTGAAGTCCGTCCCAATGGAACAGCTCTCTCCTGTCCCAGTACTGATGCCAGTGTCCCAGGAAGCAAAACCCATTTCTCCCACACCAGTCTTTGAGCCACGCATTTAACTCTCTAATTTTATTTACGCTAGCCAAATTTGCACGTGGCTCAGGTAGTAATCCAGAGATTATTACCCTTGTGGTTCTGCTTTTTAATTTGGCCCCTAGCTGCTCAAACTCCCTCAGCAGAACCTCCTTCCTTGTCCTATCTATGTCATTGGTACCAACATGGACCATGACAACTGGATCCTCGCCCTCCCACTCCAAGTTTCTCTCCAGCCCAGAGGAGATGTCCTTAACCCTGGCACCGGGCAGGCAACACAGCCTTCGGGACTCTCGCTCTCGGCTGCAAAGAACTCTATCTATCCCCCTAACGATACTATCCCCTACCACTACAACATTTCTTTGAACTCCCCCCACTTGAATGGCCCCCCGCTCCACAGAGCTGTGGCCAGGTTGCTCATCCTCCCCGCAGTCCCGGTTCCCATCCTCACAGGGAGTAAGAACCTCAAACCTGTTGGACAAGAGCAAGGGCTGCGGCTCCTCCAACACTACCTCCTGGATCCCCGTACCTGCCTCACTTCTAGTCACACCATCCTGACCCTGGCCACGGACTACATCTGAATTAATTAATCTAATTGGTGTGACTACCTCCTGATACACAGAGTCCAGGTAACTCTCCCCCTCCCTGATGTGTCTCATTGTTTGAAGCTCGGACTCCAGCTCTTCAACACGGAGCCGGAATTCCTCGAGCAGCCAACACTTACTGCAAATGTGATCACCGTGAGCATCAATGGTGTCCACCAGCTCCCACATATTGCAGCAGCAACACATCACCTGATCTCCCATTCTATGTAATTAATTAAATTTATTAATATTATTTTTAAATACCCTCTGCCCCGATTCTAGATGATGAATATCGCACCTTAGAAACTATAAACCACAGAGTTTAAGCTTAAAAAAGAGAGAAATACTTACCAACCAATCACTTACCCGCTTTCTGGTGACGTCACACTTGGATTACTTTTTACCTCTCTCCTTCCCTCCGAGTTCGGAGACTGGTAGGCCTTACCTGGTCTCTGGGGCCTTTTATAGCCCCGCTCTGCCGCTCAGGATTCCCGCCGACGCTGTGAGGCCTCACCTGGTCTCTGGGGCCTTTTATAGCCCCGCTCTGCCGCTCAGGATTCCCGCCGACGCTGTGAGGCCTCACCTGGTCTCTGGGGCCTTTTATAGCCCCGCTCTGCCGCTCGAAATTCCCGCCGACGCTGTGAGGCCTTACCTGGTCTCTAGGGCCTTTTATAGCCCCGCTCTGCCGCTGTGAGGCCTTACCTGGTCTCTGGGGCCTTTTATAGCCCCGCTCTGCCGCTCGAGATTCCCGCCGACGCTGTGAGGCCTTACCTGGTCTCTGGGGCCTTTTATAGCCCCGCTCTGCCGCTCGAGATTCCCGCTGAGGTAAGAGGAGACTAATTGATGCCCTGTTACCAACTGTTCCATTTTTGGGCCTTTTCTCCTTTCTAACTCTAGATTATCTCAGTTCTAATATCTTCAGTAACTCTCAAGTCCCAGCTCCTCACACCTTCCAGAGAGCCTGTAATAGAAAATGACTGAAGATTTACCCCAGTGTAACTATTGCTGTTATCCAAGGAAAAAGGCTTGTATTTCTATCGCACCTTTCACAACCTCAGGGCGTCCCAAAGCGCTTTACAGACAAGGAAGTACTTTTGAAGTGTAGTCACTGTTCTAATGTAGGGAAACCAGCAGCCAATTTGTGCACAGCAAGCTCCCACAAACAGCAATGTGGTATTGACCAGATAATCTGTTTTACTGACGTTGATTGAGGATGGAAGAGGATGTGTAAAGAGATGGTCTGTGTATGGAGATGTGAAAGAAGGAAACGGTGTGTGTGTGTGATAGTGACACAGCCTTGTGGTCACAGTCAGAACAATGACAGATATCCTTGTGGTTATGGTTTGGGCAGGGCCAGGTCAATAATGTAGTAAACAAGTTGAATATAAATATCGCCAGTGTAGTCACAGCTTAGAAACATGGAGAAACATAGAATAATAGGAGCAGGAGTAGGCCATTCGGCCCTTCGAGTCTGCTCCACCATTCAATATGATCATGGCTGATCCTCTATCTCAATACCATATTCCCGCTCTCTCCCCATACCCCTTGATGCCTTTTGTGTCTAGGAATCTATCTATCTCCTTCTTAAATATATTCAGTGACTTGGCCTCCACAGCCTTCTGTGGTAGAGAATTCCACAGGTTCACCACCCTCTGAGTGAAGAAATTTCTCCTCATCTCAGTCCTAAATGTCCTACCCCGTATTCTGAGACTGTGACCCCTCGTTTTAGACCCCCCCAGCCAGGGGAAACATCCTCCCTGCATCCAGTCTGTCTAGCCATGTCAGAATTTTATACGTTTCAATGAGATCCCCTCTCATTCTTCTAAACTCTAGTGAATACAGGCCGAGTCGACCCAATCTCTCCTCATACGACAGTCCTGCCATCCCAGGAATCAGTCTGGTGAACCTTCGCTGCACTCCCGTTATGACAAGTACATCCTTTCTTAGATAAGGAGACCAAAACTGCACACAGTACTCCAGGTGTGGTCTCACCAAGGCCCTGTATAACTGTAGTAAGACATCCTTGCTCCTGTACTCAAATCCTCTTGCAATGAAGGCCAACATGCCATTTGCCTTCCTAACTGCTTGCTGCACCTGCATGTTTGCTTTCAGTGACTGGTGTACAAGGACACCCAGGTCCCTCTGTACATCAGCATTTCCCAATCTATCACCATTTAAATAATACTCTGCCTTTCTGTTTTTTCTACCGAAGTGGATAACTTCACATTTATCCACGTTATACTGAATCTGCCATGTATTTGCCCACTCACTCAACTTGTCTAAATCGCCTTGAAGCCTCTTTGCATCCTCCTCACAACTCACAATCCCACCTAGTTTTGTGTCATCAGCAAACTTGGAAATATTACATTTGGTTCCCTCATCCAAATCATTGACATATATTGTGAACAGCTGGGGCCCAAGCACTGATCCCTGCGGTACCCCACTATTCACCACCTGTCACCCCGAAAAAGACCCATTTATTCCTACTCTCTGTTTCCTGTCTGTTCTCAATTTTCAATCCATGCCAGTATATTACCCCCAATCTCATGTGCTTTCATTTTGCACATTAACGTCTTATGTGGGACTTTATCAAAGGCCTTCTGAAAATCCAAATACACCACATCCACTGCTTCTCCCTCATCATTCTACCAGTTACCTCCTCAAAATACACCAGTAGGTTTGTCAAACACGATTTCCCTTTCATAAATCCATGTTGACTTTGTCTAATCCCGTTGATAATTTCTAAGTGTCTTGTTATCACATCCTTTATAATAGACTCTAGCATTTTCCCTACTACTGATGTTAGGCTAACCGGTCTGTAGTTCCCTGTTTTCTCTCTCCTCCTTTTTAAATAGTGGGGTTACATTTGCCACCCTCCAGTCTGCAGGAACTGTTCCATAATCTATAGAATTTTGGAAGATGACTGTTGGTAGCACTCTCGCCTCTGAGGCATAAGGTTGTCAGTTCAAGTCCCACTCCAGAGACTTGAGCACAAAAATCCAGGCTGACACTCCAGTGCAGTACTGAGGCACTGTCAGAGGTGGCGTCTTTCGGATGAGACATTAAACTGAGGCCCTGTCTGCTCTCTCAGGTGGATGTAAAAGATCCCATGACACTATTTCGAGAAAGAAAGACTTGCATTTATACAGTGCTTTCATGACCACCAGACGTCTTGAAGTGCTTTACAGCCAATGAAGTACTTTTGAGGTGTAGTCACTGTGGTAATGTGAGAAGGAGCAGGGGAAATATCCCCGGTGTCCTAGCCAATGTTTATCCCACAATCAGCATAACAAAAGGATAATAGCAAAATACTGCGGATGCTGGAAATCTGAAATAACAACAGGAAATGCTGGAAACACTCAGCAGGCCAGGCAGCATCCGTGGAGAGAGAAACAGAGTTAACAAAAAGATAGATTATCTGCTCATTATCACATTGCAGTTTGTGGGAGCTTGCTGTGTGCTAATTGACTGCCGCGTTTCCTACATCACAACAGTGACTACACTTCAAAAGTACTTCATTGGCTGTAAAGTGCTTTGGGACGTCCGAGGTGGTGAAAGGCGCTATAGAAATGCAAGTCTTTATTTCTTCAGTGTTCTCACCAGCGACCTCTTCTGGCTGTTGGTTGATTGACAGTCAGGAGCCCGCGCATGCGCAGGCGGGACGGCGGTTGGGGCCGAGTCCGGCACAGCGACCACTCCCGGTCACCAAGGGTAATAACCGCGCATGCCCATTGGAGATCAAGCCCTCCCCCACTCGGAGCTGCGCCTGCGCACTCGGATCCTGTCGGACGTAGTCGGCGCGGGGCATTCCGGGGAAGGCCTTGGTGTCGGTTCCAGAGTCGCGATCGGTGACGCAAAGTGAGTTTTCTCCGCTCCGATTGGGTGGAGAATCGCGCGGGGTGGGGGGAGGGGTGGATTGGGAGAGAATAAAGAGAAATAGAAAAACCTGAGAGTCCGCGAGGCCCCGGACCGAGCGCAGTCAGTTGGACGGTCAACATGATCTCCTCGGGGACACGTGACCCGGGCCCGCGGCCTGATTGACGGGAGCTTCCGACCAATAGGGAGCGAGTGGGGCGGAGCTGGAGGCGCGAGCAGGCGGCGGGTCCTCCAACCAATCGGGGAGCCCGAGGGGCGGGACTAGCGCCGGCTGATTGTCTGATGCGCAGGGCAGCGAGTTTCTCCAGTCCCTTGTTCAGGGCCCGGGGCCAGGGGAGTCTGTGGGCCTTTATTCCCCTTATTGGACACAAGGCTCTTTGTCTCACAACACACTGGCTCAGGTTTTAATAGAGACTTTTTAAATTAATCAATAAAGGCAGATAAAACCCGTGCTTCTGTGGCACAAGCTTTCTAATATTTTATAGAATCATAGAATGGTTACAGCACAGAAGGAGGCCATTCGGCCCGTCGAGCCCGTGCCAGCTCTCTGCAAGACCACTTCAGCTAGTCCCACTCCCCGCCCTTTCCCCGTAACCCTGCAAATTTCTTTTTCCTTCAGGTACTCATCCAATTCCCTTTTGAAAGCCGTGATTGAATCTGCCTCCACCACCCTTTCAGGCAGTGCACTCCAGATCCTAACCACTCGCTGCGTAAAAACGTTTTTCCTCATGTCGCCTTTGGTTCTTCTGTCAATCACCTTAAATCTGTGTCCTCTGGTTCTCGACCCTTCCACCAATGGGAACAGTTTCTCTCTATCTACTCTGTCCAGACCCCTCATGATTTTGAACTCCTCTATCAGATCTCCTCTCAACCTTCTCTGCTCTAAGGAGAACAACCCCAGCTTCTCCAGTCTATCCACGTAACTGAAGTCCCTCATCCCTGGAATCATTCTTGTAAATTTTTTCTGCACCCTCTCTAAGGTCTTCACTTCCATCATAAAGTGCGGTGCGCAGAATTGGACACAATACTCCAGTTGAGGGCGAACCAGTGTTTTATAAAGGTTCATCATATAACTTCTTATCTGAACGGCAGATTGGGAAAAGGGGAAGTGCAAAAAGACCCGGGTGTCCTTGTGCACCAGTCGCTGAAGGTAAGCATGCAGGTGCAGCAGGCGGTTAAGAAGGCAAATGGTATGTTGGCCTTCATAGCGAAAGGATTCGAGTACAGGAGCAAGGATGTCTTGCTGCAGTTGTACAGGGCCTTGGTGAGACCACACCTTGAGTATTGTGTGCAGTTTTGGTTGCCTTATCTGAGGAAGGATGTTCTTGCCATGGAGGGAGTGCAGTGAAGATTCACCAGACTGATACCTGGGATGGCAGGAATGACGTATGAAGAGAGATTGGGTCGATTAGGCTTATATTCGCCAGAGTTTAGAAGAATGAGAGGGGATCTCATTGAAACTTATAAAATTCTAACAGGACTAGACAGACTAGATGCAGGAAGGCTGTTCCCGATGGCGGGGGAGTCCAGAACCAGGGGTCACAGTCCAAGGATAAAGGGTAAGCCATTTAGGACTGAGATGAGGAGGAATTTCTTCACCCAGAGAGTGGTGAACCTGTGGAATTCTCTACCACAGAAGACAGTTGAGGCCAATTCATTAAATATATTCAAGAAGGAGTTAGATATATTTCTTAAGGCTAAGGGGATCAAGGGATATGGGAGAAAGCAGGGACAGGGTACTGAATTTGGATGATCAGCCATGATCGCATTGAATGGGGGAGCAGGCTCGAGGGGCCGAATGGCCTACTCCTGCTCCTATCTTCTATGTTTCTATGTTTCTTCCTTGCTTTTGGACTCTGCCTCTATTTATAAAGCCCAGGATCCCATATGCTTTTTTAACCGCTTTCTCAACCTGCCCTGCCACCTTCAACGATTTGTGCACACATACCCCCAGGTCTCTCTGTTCATGCACCCACTTTAGAATTGTACCCTTTAGTTTATATTGCCTCTCCTCGTTCTTCCTACCAAAATGTATCACTTCGCACTTTTCTGCGTTAAATTTCATCTCCCACGTGTCCGCCCATTCCACCAGCCTGTCTATGTCCTCTTGAAGTCTATCACTATTCTCCTCACTGTTCACTATACTTCCAAGTTTTATGTCATCTGCATATTTTGAAACTAAGTCATTAATATATATTAAGAAAAGCAGTGGTCCTAGTACCGACCCCTGGGGAACACCACTGTGTACCTTCCTCCAGTCCGAAAAACAACCGTTCACCACTGTTCTCTGTTTTCTGTCACTTAGCCAATTCCGTATCCATGCTGCCACTGTCCCTTTTATTCCATGGGCTTCAACTTTGCTGGCAAGCCTATTATGTGGCACTTTGTCGAACGCCTTTTGGAAATCCATGTACACCATGTTAACCGCATTGCCCTCATCAACCCTCTCTGTTACCTCATCAAAAAATTCAATCAGAATCAGAGCGGCCGAGCCCGGCGGATGTGCGGCCAGGGCCCTGGCACCAGGAAACCCAGGGTGCAGCGCCTCCCCCTTCCGAGCTGCCGCTTCCCGGTTTCTTCAGCCGCTTCCACCGAGTCCGACTCAGGAGAAAGGACAGGAGCCAGGTTCCCAGAATGGCCCGCGGCCCTGGGGAGCATGCGCACTCTCAGCAGGGAAATCAGCGCCTTGGATAGAGCGGTTTCTGGGGTGCGGGGAATTGTGGGTGCTGCAGCCTCCATTAGTCAGTGGCTGTCGGGAAGAGTTTTATTGCAGGCTGACGGAAGGTAGGTCCCTGGCCGCCTGTGTAGGTCTTTTTGTTGCTTCGGTTTGAGCTGGAGTGGAGATGGAGGAGAAGCTACTGGGTTTAACCCCCAGTACTTCTGAGCCCAGGAGGGCCCAACAATTTCCAATGTGGGACTGTCAAGGGAGGTGGATTCTGGGGGAGATTAGCTTGTTAAACAGACACTGTCCACACAATATAAAAGAGTATTGTTTTAGCAACAAGTATTTCTGTAGAGGCTTTTAATCCAGTTTACATATACAAATTTTTTAAATTAATTCTTGGGGTGTGGGCATTGCTAGCAAGAGCAGCAAATATTGCCAATCCCCAGTTGCCCGTTGAGAAGGTGGTGAGTCGCTTTCTTGAACTCCTGCAGTCCGTGTGGTGAAGGTACTCCCACAATGTTGTTCAGCAAGGAGTTCCAGGATTTTGACCCAGTAACAATGAATATGTCTAAGTCAAGATGGTGTGTGACTTGGAGGAGAACTTGGAGATGATGGTGCTCCCGTGCAACAGCTGCCCTTGTCCTTCTAGGTGGTGGAGGTTGCGGGTTTTGGAGGTTCTGTCAAAGTTCTGGTCGAGTTGCAGATGTATAAAGTTCCTCTCCTTCGCCCCCTCCCCCTCCCACTCCCACTTCTTTCTCTCTCTCCTCCCATTGAGGCCAGAGTCGTGTGTAGGCCCAGACCAGGTGGCGGATTCCCTTCCCTGAGGGACATTAGTGAACCAGTTGGGTTTTTATGACAATCCAGCAGCTTTCATGGTCACTTTTCTCTAGTGCCGGCCCCACAAATGACCAAATTCATTGAGCTCAATTTCACAACCTGCCTTTGTTTTTCTGGGTTGTCTCTCACGCTCCCCGTTTTAAATTAATTTTACAGGGTATTAGAAGGGGAGGATTTACAGACGGGAAACTCAAACCAAACACCACATCAAGATCTGACAAAGTCACTCGACTCATCGGATCTGAATATCATCGGCCTCTGAACATGGAAGCAAAAAGCACCGTTCACAGCGGGGAGAAACCGTACACGTGTTCTGTGTGTGGACGAGGCTTCAGCCGATCCTCTGGCCTATTGACACACAAGCGTATTCACACCGGGGAGAGGCCGTTTACCTGCTCTAAGTGTGGTAAGGGATTCACTAATTCATCCCACCTATTGAGACACCAGCATGTTCACACTGGGGAGAGGCCGTTCACCTGCTCCGTGTGTGGGAAAGGATTCACTCAGTCATCCAACCTGCTGAGTCACCAGCGAGTTCACTCTGATGAGAGACCTTTTAAATGCTCAGACTGCGGGAAGTGCTATAAAAGTTCCGGGGAACTGACATGCCATCAACGTGTTCACACTGGGGAGAGACCGTTCAGGTGCTCTGACTGCGGGACTGGGTTCAGGCGATCATCTGAACTCACTGTACACCAGCGCACTCACACTGGGGAGAGGCCGTTCACCTGCTCCGTGTGTGGGAAGGGATTCACTCAGTCATCCACCCTGCTGAAACACCAGCGAGTTCACACCGTAGAGAGGCCGTTCACCTGCTTTGAGTGTGGGACAGGATTCATTCAGTCATCCGACCTTCAAACACACCAGCGAGTGCACACTGGGGAGAAGCCGTTCACCTGCTCCGAGTGTGGGACGTGTTTCACTCGTTCATCCCACCTGCTGACACACCAACTTGTTCACACTGATAAGAGACCTTTTAAATGTTCTGACTGTGAGAAGAGATTTAAAAGCAAAAAGCATCTGCTGAGACACCAGCGAGTTCACACTGGGGAGAGACCGTTCACCTGCTCTGTGTGTGGGAAGGGATTCACTCAGTCATCCACCCTGCTGAATCATCAGCGCGCTCACACTGATGAGAGACCTTTTAAATGCTCAAACTGTGGGAAGTGCTATAAAAGTTCCGGGGAACTGATGTGCCATCAACGTGTTCACACCGACGAGAGACCGTTCAGGTGCTCTCACTGCGGGACTGGGTTCAGGCAGTCATCTGAACTCACTGTACACCAGCGCACTCACACTGGGGAGAGACCGTTCACCTGCTCCGTGTGTGGGAAGGGATTCACTCAGTCATCCACCCTGCTGACACACCAGCGCATTCACACTGGGGCGAGGCCATTCACCTGCTCCGTATGTGGGAAGGGATTCGCTCAGTCATCCACCCTGCTGAAACACCAGCGAGTTCATACTGGGGAGAGGCCGTTCACCTGCTCTGAGTGTGGGAAGGGATTCACTCGTTCATCCAACCTGCTGACACACCAGCGAGTTCACACTGGGGAGAGGCCATTCACCTGCTCCGTGTGTGGGAAGAGATTCACTCAGTCATCCAACCTGCTGACACACCAGCGAGTTCACAAGTGACTGCGGGGGTTGGATTCTGCTGTTATTGCTGCTGTTAATCACATCCAGGACTGAACCATGTTCATTCTGACAGTTGGTGTTTGTTTCTGCTGATGTTAATAACTCCTGTAACTGGGCTGGAGTTTAATATTCTGGATAGATGTCAAATAAACCAGATTTGTGTTAAACACATTGTTGTAGATTTTCTTCTTTCCCACCTGAGTGTTTAGCATCACCTGGCTGGAGCTCAGAAAGGACAATCTCGGGGAGGATCGTACGGCGGGAACAGAACTCCAGCCTGGACACAGTCCTTCAGGGCCACACTGAGAGGGGCAAACGGCACTTTGGTCTTTCTCGTCTCTTTTCACTGACAGCAAAGGCTCCGTGCGGGTATTCTTGAGGCGTGTGAGAAACGTGTCCCAGCCGCTCTCTGCCACGGTTCAGAGCTCCTAGGCACGGAACAGAAGGCTCCTTTAGGAATGTACTCAGTGCTTTTTTTTTAATGGCCTTATTAACCTGTGTCACTACTTTTAGTGATTTGTGTATCTGTATCCCTGGATCCCTCTGCTCCTCCAGCCCATTTAGACACTTAGGGGGAAATTCGGTGGCGCCCCCTTTGGGTCGCTAACGTCGCCGGGGCTAATTTTAGTGCCCCAAAAAAGTTAGCGCCCCTGTGCATTAAATTCAGTGGTAGCGCCCCAGGCAGGAGGCGGGGTGCTACTGGAAGTGCTCCCCTCCCTCGTGGGGCGCTACCAGTGAATTTTGCGGCGCTTCGTGCAACAGCGCCACGCCCGTCGGCACATAGCACCGCGTCATAGCAGACCTCCCTCCCTGATTAAAGGGGAGGGGCCTTGCACTGCACACACCGGGGCCCTGCTGGACCACCGGGGAGTGGGGTGTCTGATCAAGAGGAGCGCCGGGCTAAGCGATCGCGGCCGACACCCCGAAGAAGAAAGGGGAAGGGGGCAGGTGCTGGCAGTCGGCCAAAATAAAAAGTTGCCACCCGATACCTGCCCTTTAAGTGGCGCCGCCGCAGCTGCAAGATCAACCCCTGACCCTGTCGGACATATCGTCCGACGATAGGTCAGGGGTCGCAACCCAAGGTTGCAGGCGGGGTGCTGCGCATGGCGATGACGTCATTGCCGGCGGTGCAGTGCCGCGGGGAGCTACCGGCTACCGCCACCGCTAACCTCCCGCTGAATATCGCAGGAGGCGCAAAGCAACCCAATTTCACCCCCTTGTTGTCCAAGTAGTGTGTGGCTCCTTATTCTTCCCACCAAAACACACCACCTCACACTGATCTATAGTGAAATTCATTTGTCAATTACACGCCCATTCTGAAATTTATTAATGTCTTCTTGCATTTTGTCTTCCTCAGAATTAACTCTACCTCCCAATTTGGTGTCATCGACAAACTTTGAAATTGTTCTTTCAATTCCCGAGTCCAAATCGTTTATGTAAATGGTGAACAACAGTGGTCCCAGCACCGATCCCTGTGGAACACCACTTCCCACCTTTTGCCAGTCTGAGTAGCTACTCCCAACGCCTACTCTCTGTTTCCTGTTTTGTAACCAGCTTGTTATCCATAAACAGTATGTAAGATCGACAAGATGACCAAGGTCAGGCCGTGTGGAGTGAAGGGCCAGGCAGCAGAATGGATGGAAAGATGGCTACAAAACAGAAATCAGAGGGTTGGAGTTAAGGGAAGTTTGTTGTGATCTTTCCATCCATTCTGCTGCCTGGCCCTTTGACTCCACACGGCCTGACCGTGGTCATCTTGTAGACCGTACATACAGCAGACACAGTGCACCAGTGGTGGAGGGGGTGGATATTGAGTCCTGTGGCAGGGGCACTGATGAAGTGGATTTCTTTGTTTGTGAGTTTTGAGGCATCGCCAGTGGCGTTTTTCACCTCTTTCCTCCCTTAAAAATAAAAATCTTATTGCCAGTTTATTAAAGCCTCTCGGGTAGGTCACACAAAAAAATAAGGCCTCATAAGTTTCTGTCAGAATGACAGGCCTGAACCCGAGTTAGAAAACATTTAGTAATTAAACCAGACTGGGCAGGGCCTGAGGTGCGAGTTAGTAACGGAAAATTGGTGGCCAGCGTACTTCACACCAGGGCTGAGGACCCGGGGACTTGGGTTTCTGTATCATTTATTGATTAATTCTGTTTATCGCTCAATGTCAACCGGCCTGGCGGGTCATCTTGCTGTCTGGCGGAGGCGAGGTTCCCCAGTGGAGGGCTTTCTACGCGGGGGTCCTTCCCTGCACCATTGGGGATCTGGGGTGGAGACTGTTGCAAGGAGCTGTCGTGTGCAACAGTTTTTAAGCTGCTTTCTGGACTCCAATGCCAGATGTGATGAAGGGATGAAGTAAAAGTTCATAATTTTATTGTAAAATAATTCAGGGACTCTAATCAGAAATTAAGGGGAAAGATGAGACAGCGGTTCTTAAATAAACACTGCAGCCCCGACAACTCAATCAGCTATATATCCAGAATATTAAACTCCAGCCCAGTTATAAGGGTTATTAAAATCAGCAGAAACAAACCCCAACTGTCAGAATGAACATGGTTCAGT
Organism: Somniosus microcephalus; assembly: GCF_052327205.1. Classification (NCBI taxonomy): domain Eukaryota; kingdom Metazoa; phylum Chordata; class Chondrichthyes; order Squaliformes; family Somniosidae; genus Somniosus; species Somniosus microcephalus. Next base: position 70,752,121 of record NC_140990.1, read on the forward strand.
CCTGGATGTGATTAAGAGCAGAATCCAACCCCTGCAGTCACATGTGAACTCGCTGGTGTGTCAGCAAGTTGCATGAATGATTAAATCCCTTCTCACACAGAGCAAGTGAATGGCCTCTCCCCAGTGTGAAATGGCTGGTGTGTTAGCAGGTGGGATGACCGACTGAATCCCTTCTCACACACGGAGCAGGTGAACGGCCTCTCCCCAGTGTGACTGCATTGATGAGTTTCCAGCAGAGATGGGTAATGGAATCCCTTCCCACAGTCCCCACATTTCCACAGATTCTCCGTGGTGCGGGTGTCCTTGTGTCTCTTCAGGTTGGACAATCGGTTGAAGCCTCATCCACACACAGAACACGTGTACGGTTTCTCTCCGCTGTGAACGGTGCGATGTTTTTTCAGGCTGTGTAACTGGTTAAAGCTCTTTCCACAGTCAGTGCACTGGAACACTCTCACTCGGGTGTGGGTGTCTCGGTGCTTTTCCAGTCACACTGATGTTTGAAATCTTTTCCCACAGACAGAACAGACAAACATTTCTCCTTCCACATTCAGAGGCCGATGATATTCAGGTCCTGATGAATGGAGTGACTCTGTCAGATCTTGATGTGATGTTTGGTCTGAGTTTGCGGTGTGTAAATGCTGCCCTTCTCACAGCCTGTAAAAGGAGTTTACAAAAGCCAACACTGTGAGTCCAGGATAGAAATTGACAAGATTCTCTCCTCCTGGTTCCTGGCCAAGGGGGCCACGCATGCACCCTGCTGCCCCCTGAGCCTCTCAAGATGGCGGCCGTTACCCCGGGCCTGTCACCGGGAGAAAGCCCCGCAGCTGCCGCCCCGCTCGGGGCAAACGCCCGGCCCGGAGGCTCTTGTTCGGGGCCTGAGGCCCACCCCGGGTGTTTGTGAAGCAGATAATGTTGAGTGTTTTAATAATGGGGCCTGGGGCCGCACTTGGGGTGTGAGCGGCCCGCGTCCCCCCGGGGTTCATGAACCCGCTCCCTGAGCTCGGGGTGTGAGCAGCCCGCGTCCCCCCGGGGTTCATGAACCCGCTCCCTGAGCTCGGGGTGTGAGCGGCCCGCGTCCCCCCGGGGTTCATGAACCCGCTCCCTGAGCTCAGGGTGTGAGCAGCCCGCGTCCCCCCGGGGTTCATGAACCCGCTCCCTGAGCTCGGGGTGTGAGCGTCCCGCGTCCCCCCGGGGTTCATGAACCCGCTCCCTGAGCTCGGGGTGTGAGCGGCCCGCGTCCCCCCGGGGTTCATGAACCCGCTCCCTGAGCTCGGGGTGTGAGCGTCCCGCGTCCCCCCGGGGTTCATGAACCCACTCCCTGAGCTCGGGGTGTGAGCGGCCCGCGTCCCCCCGGGGTCCATGAACCCGCTCCCTGAGCTCGGGGTGTGAGCGGCCCGCGTCCCCCCGGGGTTCATGAACCTGCTCCCTGAGCTCGGGGTGTGAGCAGCCCGCGTCCCCCCGGGGTTCATGAACCCGCTCCCTGAGCTCGGGGTGTGAGCAGCCCGCGTCCCCCCGGGGTTCATGTACCCGCTCGCTGAGCTCGGGGTGTGAGCGGCCCGCGTCCCCCCGGGGTTCATGAACCTGCTCCCTGAGCTCGGGGTGTGAGCGTCCCGCGTCCCCCCGGGGTTCATGAACCCGCTCCCTGAGCTCGGGGTGTGAGCAGCCCGCGTCCCCCCGGGGTTCATGTACCCGCTCGCTGAGCTCGGGGTGTGAGCGGCCCGCGTCCCCCCGGGGTTCATGAACCCGCTCCCTGAGCTCGGGGTGTGAGCGGCCCGCGTCCCCCCGGGGTTCATGAACCCGCTCCCTGAGCTCGGGGTGTGAGCGGCCCGCGTCCCCCCGGGGTTCATGAACCCGCTCCCTGAGCTCGGGGTGTGAGCGGCCCGCGTCCCCCCGGGGTTCATGAACCCGTTCCCTGAGCTCGGGGTGTGAGCAGCCCGCGCCCCCCCGGGGTTCATGAACCCGCTCCCTGAGCCCGGGGTGTGAGCAACCCGCGTCCCCCCGGGGTTCATGAACCCGCTCCCTGAGCTCGGGGTGTGAGTGGCCCGCGTCCCCCCGGGGTTGATGAACCCGCTCCCTGAGCTCGGGGTGTGAGCAGCCCGCGTCCCCCCGGGGTTCATGAACCCGCTCCCTGAGCTCGGGGTGTGAGCGGCCCGCGTCCCCCCGGGGTTGATGAACCCGCTCCTTGAGCTCGGGGTGTGAGCGGCCCGCGTCCCCCCGGGGTTCATGAACCCGCTCCCTGAGCTCGGGGTGTGAGCGGCCCGCGTCCCCCCGGGGTTCATGAACCCGCTCCCTGAGCTCGGGGTGTGAGCGGCCCGCGTCCCCCCGGGGTTCATGAACCCGCTCCCTGAGCTCGGGGTGTGAGCAGCCCGCGTCCCCCCGGGGTTCATTAACCCGCTCCCTGAGCTCGGGGTGTGAGCGTCCCGCGTCCCCCCGGGGTTCATGAACCCGCTCCCTGAGCTCGGGGTGTGAGCGGCCCGCGTCCCCCCCGGGGTTCATGAATCCGCTCCCTGAGCTCGGGGTGTGAGCGGCCCGCGTCCCCCCGGGGTTCATGAACCCGCTCCCTGAGCTCGTGGTGTGAGCGGCCCGCGTCCCCCCGGGGTTCACGAACCCGCTCCCTGAGCTCGGGGTGTGAGCGGCCCGCGTCCCCCCGGGGTTCATGAACCCGCTCCCTGAGCTCGGGGTGTGAGCAGCCCGCGTCCCCCCGGGGTTCATGAACCCGCTCCCTGAGCTCGGGGTGTGAGCAGCCCGCGTCCCCCCGGGGTTCATGAACCCGCTCCCTGAGCTCGGGGTGTGAGTACTTATACAACTCATCAATTACACAGTAAATCCATTACATTCATTGACCACAATAAAAAGGATAAAGCCTCAAAAACAGCTTTATGGTCAACAATATGAATACAATAATAAATTTTTACAGGTAAATCAATAATGTTTACAGTACAAACTGCCACTATTTAATAAACCAAGAAAAGAAAGAACCCGTATACACCAGTCCTACGGGCATCGCTCAATCATTCAGTCATTCATTCCTCCGTTCGTTCGTTCGGTCAAGCGTAAATTCCATTGTACATGTCTGCGTGCGTGCGTGTCATTTGTCTACCTGCGTGCATGCGTGTGTTCGTTCATTTATCCAGACAGGCCTCACGCTCACCCAATAGGATGCCGGCCTTCATCCTGGGGAGCGAGGGCCCTTCATTCGGTCGAACGTAAGATCCATTGTGTATGCGTGTGTGCGAGCGTATTATTTGTGTCCGCATGCGTGCGTTCACGTGAGCATTCGTTCGTCCGTACATTGAGGAAGGCTTTAACACTAAATAACACCATAATATACAAAGTCCCATAACCATATCAGAAATCAATTAAAACTTCAAGTAAATACTTTCAACCAGAAACCCGAAACTTCTTCAACAAAACAAGTAAATACCAGTTCTACGCCAGTCCTATTGGCACTCTAATAACTCCTCGCTTTCACTTGATGTTATCTAACCATGTAATGTCATGATCCTTGTCCACAGTTTTCAACTTTTCCACAGAATAGAAGCCGACCACTTTCTCAAATCCCGTAAAAGAAGAAAATGACTACTCAAATTTCCTTCTTCTTGCTGTTATCACTCACAGGACCCAGCCATCAAGACATTCGTTATTCCTCGCCGATATTACTTTGTTTTGCCTTTTATCTTCCTTTTTTCCTTTTGCACTTTTATTCCGTTGTCTTTTCCCATCTTATGGCTGCTCAAGCGCCATACTATAGAAAATGCCAAGGTCTGCGCATGCTCAGCTCACCTTCTGTTGTTCAGGTTTAAAGGTCAAGCCCCGCCCCTCACACACTCCGCTTGGTTGGAGGACCCGCCGCCTGCTCGGTCCTCCAGCCCCGCCCCCTCTTCCTACTGGTCCGGAGCTCCCGTCATTTTGCCTTCAGCGACTGGTGCACAGGGACACCCAGGTCTCGTTGCACTTCCCCTTCTCCCAATCTAGTGCCATTCAGATAATAATCTGCCTTCCTGTTTTTGACACCAAAGTGGATAACCTCACATTTATCCACATTATACTGCATCTGCCCAATCACCCAACCTGTCCAAATCATACTAGAGTTTCTCGGCATCCTCCTCACAGCAAAAACGCCCACCCAGCTTTGTGTCGTCTGCAAACTTGGAGATACTACATCTAGTTCCCTCGTCCAGATCATTAATATATATTGTGAATAGCTAGGGTCCTAGCACCGATCCCTGTGGTACCCCACTAGTCACTGCCTGCCACTCGGAAAAAGACCCATTTATTCCAACTCTTTGCTTACTGTCTGTCAACCAGTTCTTTATCCAAGTCAGTACAATACCCCTAATCCCATGTGCTTTAATTTTGCACGCTAATCTCTTATGCGGGACCTTATCAAAAGCCTTCTGAAAGTCCAAATACACCACATCCACTGGTTCTCCTTTATCTATTCTACCAGTTACATCCTCAAAAAATTCCAGATTAGTCAAGCACGATTTACCTATTGTAAATCCATGTTGACTTTGTCTGATCCTGTCACTGTTTTCCAAGTGATCTGCTATTACATCTTTTATAATGGACTCAAGCATTAACCCCACTACCAGCGTCAGTGATCTCCCATCAGATTATTAACTTCTGCTGTGTGTGTGTTTAACAAAGTGCCCGAAGCAGTTCATAAGGTGGGGAAACAGTGAGTGTAGAACTGAGCCCAGCCAGAGTCAGCACCTTCAGGGGAGGAGAGGGAGGGGAACCAGTGAGTGTAGAACTGAACCCAGCCAGAGTCAGCACCTTCAGGGGAGGAGAGGGAGGGGAACAAGTGAGTGTAAAACTGAACCCAGCCAGAGTCAGCACCTTCAGGAGAGGAGAGGGATGGGAACCAGTGAGTGTAGAACTGAACCCAGCCAGAGTCAGCACCTTCAGGGGAGGAGAGAGAGGAGAACCAGTGAGTGTAGAACTGAACCCAGCCAGAGTCAGCACCTTCAGGGGAGGAGAGGGAGGGGAACCAGTGAGTGTAGAACTGAACCCAGCCAGAGTCAGCACCTTCAGGGGAAGAGAGGGAGGGGAACCAGTGAGTGTAAAACTGAACCCAGCCAGAGTCAGTACCTTCAGGGGAGGAGAGGGAGGGGAACCAGTGAGTGTAGAACTGAACCCAGCCAGAGTTAGCACCTTCAGGGGAGGAGAGGGAGGGGAACCAGTGAGTGTAGAACAGAACCCAGCCAGAGTTAGCACCTTCAGGGGAGGAGAGAGAGGGGAACCAGTGAGTGTAGAACTGAACTCAGCCAGAGTCAGCATCTTCAGGGGAGGAGAGAGAGGGGAACCAGTGAGTGTACAACTGAACCCAGCCAGAGTCAGCACCTTCAGGAGAGGAGAGGGAGGAGAACCAGTGAGTGTAGAACTGAACCCAGCCAGAGTCAGCACCTTCAGGGGAGGAGAGGGAGGGGAACCAGTGAGTGTAGAACTGAACTCAGCCAGAGTCAGCATCTTCAGGGGAGGAGAGAGAGGGGAACCAGTGAGTGTACAACTGAACCCAGCCAGAGTCAGCACCTTCAGGGGAGGAGAGGGAGGAGAACCAGTGAGTGTAGAACTGAACCCAGCCAGAGTCAGCACCTTCAGGAGAGGAGAGGGAGGGGAACCAGTGAGTGTAGAACTGAACCCAGCCAGAGTCAGTACCTTCAGGGGAGGAGAGGGAGGGGAACCAGTGAGTGTAAAACTGAACCCAGCCAGAGTCAGCACCTTCAGGGGAGGAGAGGGAGGGGAACCAGTGAGTTTAGAACTGAACCCAGCCAGAGTCAGCACCTTCAGGGGAGGAGAGGGAGGAAAACCAGTGAGTGTAGAACTGAACCCAGCCAGAGTCAGCACCTTCAGGGGAGGAGAGGGAGGGGAACCAGTGAGTGTGGAACTGAACCCAGCCAGAGTCAGCAACTTCAGCGGAGGAGAGGGAGGGGAACCAGTGAGTGTGGAACTGAACCCAGCCAGAGTCAGCACCTTCAGGTGAGGAGAGGGAGGGGAACCAGTGAGTGTCGAACTAAACCCAGCCAGAGTCAGCACCTTCAGGGGAGGAGAGGGAGGGGAACCAGTGAGTGTAGAACTGACCCCAGCCAGAGTCACAACCTTACATAAGAACATAAGAACATAAGAAATAGGAGCAGGAGTAGGCCAATCGGCCCCTCGAGCCTGCTCCGCCATTCAATAAGATCAGGGCTGACCTGATCCTAACCGCCAATCTATTATCACAGAACCATCTCCTGAATCTAACAGAATTAGACACACGAAATAGGAGCAGGATTGGGCTACACGGCCCCTGGGCCCGCTCTGCTACCCACAGGGCCATGACCGATCCGAACCTAGACTCATGTCGAAATTCCTGCCTGCTCCCCGTAACCCTTAATTCCGTTTACTTCTAGGAAACTGTCTATTTCTGTTTTAAATTTATGTAATGATGTAGCTTCTACAGCTTTTTGGGGCAGCATATTCCATGGACCTACCTTCAGGGGAGGAGAGCGAGGGGAACCAGTGATGTAGAACTGAAACCAGCCAGAGTCAGCACCTTCAGGGGAGGAGAGGGAGGGGAACTAGTGAGTGTAGAACTGAGCCCAGCCAGAGTCAGCACCTTCAGGGGAGGAGAGAGAGGGGAACCAGGGTGTGTAGAACTGAACCCAGCCAGACTCATCACCTTCAGGGGAGGAGAGGGAGAGGAACCAGTGAGTGTAGAACTGAACCCAGCCAGAGTCAGTACCTTCAGGGGAGGAGAGGGAGGGGAACCAGTGAGTGTAGAACTGAACCCAGCCAGAGTCAGCACCTTCAGGGGAGGGAGAGAGAGGGGAACCAGTGAATGTAAAACTGAACCCAGCCAGAGTCAGCACCTTCAGGGGAGGAGAGGGAGGGGAACCAGTGAGTGTCGAACTGAACCCAGCCAGAGTCAGCACCTTCAGTGGAGGAGAGGGAGGGGAACCAGTGAGTATAGAACTGAACTCAGCCAGAGTCAGCACCTTCAGGGGAGGAGAGGGAGGGGAACCAGTGAGTGTAGAACTCAACCCAGCCAGAGTCAGCACCTTCAGGGGAGGAGAGGGAGGGGAACCAGTGAGTGTAGAACTGAACTCAGCCAGAGTCAGCACCTTCAGGGAAGGAGAGGGGAACCAGTGACTGTAGAACTGAAACCAGCCAGAGTCAGCACCTTCAGGGGAGGAGAGGGAGGGGAACCAGTGAATGTAAAACTGAACCCAGCCAGCGTAAGCACCTTCAGGGGAGGAGAGGGAGGGGAACCAGTGAGTGTAGAACTGAACTCAGCCAGAGTCAGCACCTTCAGGGAAGGAGAGGGAGGGGAACCAGTGAGTGTAGAACTGAACCCAGCCAGAGTCAGTACCTTTAGGGGAGGAGAGAGAGGAGAACCAGTGAGTGTAGAACTGAACCCAGCCAGAGTCAGCACCTTCAGGGGAGGAGAGAGAGGGGAACCAGTGAGTGTAGAACTGAACCCAGCCAGAGTCAGCACCTTCAGTGGAGGAGAGGGAGCGGAACCAGTGAGTGTAGAACTGAACCCAGCCAGAGTCAGCACCTTCAGGGGAGGAGAGCGAAGGGAACCAGTGAGTGCAAAACTGAACCCAGCCAGAGTCAGTACCTTCAGGGGAGGAGAGAGAGGTGAACCAGTGAGTGTCGAACTGAGCCAAACCCGAGTCAGTACCTTCAGGGGAGGAGAGGGAGGGAAACCAGTGAGTGTAGAACTGAATCCAGCCAGAGTCAGCACCTTCAGGGGAGGAGAGAGAGGGGAACCAGTGAGTGTAGAACTGAACCCAGCCAGAGTCAGTACCTTCAGGGGAGGAGAGAGAGGGGAACCAGTGAGTGTTGAACTGAGCCAAACCCGAGTCAGTGCAGCTGAATGGTCTCTCGTCAGTGTGAACTCGCTATCATGTCTGCAGAATGCACAAGCGAGTGAATCCCTTCCCACACACGGAGCAGGTGAACGGCCTTTCCCCAGTGTGACTGCATTGATGAGTTTCCAGCTGGGACGGGCAATGGAATCCTTTCCCACAGTCCCCACATTTCCATGGTTTCTCCGTGGTGCGGGTGTCCTTGTGTCTCTCCAGGTTGGACGATCGGTTGAAGCCTCGTCCACACACAGAACACGTGTATGGTTTCTCCCCGCTGTGAATGTTGCGATGTTTTTTCAGGCTGTGTAACTGGTTAAAGCTCTTTCTACAGTCAGTGCAGTGGAACACTCTCACTCGGGTGTGGGTGTCTCGGTACTTTTCCAGTCACACTGATGTTTGAAATCTTTTCCCACAGACAGAACAGACAAACATTTCTCCTTCCACATTCAAAGGCCGTGATATTCAGGTCCTGATGAATGGAGTGACTCTGTCAGATCTTGATGTGATGTTTGGTTTGAGTTTGCGGTGTGTAAATGCTGCCCTTCTCACAGCCTGTAAAAGGAGTTTACAAAAGCCATCACTGTGAGTCCAGGATAGAAATTGACAAGATTCTCTCCTCCTGGTTCCTGGCCAAGGGGGCCGCGCATGCGCCCTGCTGCCCCCTGAGTCTCTCAAGATGGCGGCCGTTACCCCGGGCCTGTCACCGAGATAAAGCCCCGCAGCTGCCGCCCCGCTCGGGGCAAACGCCCGGCCCGCAGGCTCTTGTTCGGGGCCTGAGGCCCACCCCGGGTGTTTGTGAAGCGGATAATGTTGAGTGTTTTAATAATGGGGCCTGGGGCCGCACTCAGGGTGTGTGCAGTCCGTGTCCCCCCGGGGTTCATGAACCCGCTCCCTGAGCTCGGGGTGTGAGCGGCCCGCGTCCCCCCGGGGTTCATGAACCCGCTCCCTGAGCTCGGGGTGTGAGTGGCCCGCGTCCCCCCGGGGTTCATGAACCCGCTCCCTGAGCTCGGGGTGTGAGCGGCCCGCGCCCCCCCGGGGTTCATGAACCCGCTCCCTGAGCTCGGGGTGTGAGCGGCCCGCGTCCCCCCGGGGTTCATGAACCCGCTCCCTGAGCTCGGGGTGTGAGCGGCCCGCGTCCCCCGGGGTTCATGAACCCGCTCCCTGAGCTCGGGGTGTGAGCGGCCCGCGTCCCCCCGGGGTTCATTAACCCGCTCCCTGAGCTCTCTCGATAGCAAAATACTGCGGATGCTGGAAATCCAAAATAACAACAGAAAACTCTGGAAAAACTCAGTAGGCCAGGCAACATCTGTGGAGAGAGAAACAGAGTCAATGTTTCGGGTTGAAACCCTTCTACGGAACTGAGAAAAAAAAGCAGGAATGAAACAGATTAAAAGGCAGTTTGGGGGCTGGGAAAGTGGGGGTGGGAATGAAAGAAGAGACATTAAGAGATATTCAAGGTGAGACGAGATAGTAATAGGACAGGTAAAGAAACAGACAATGGCTCTAGATGAAGTGTGAAATGCGCTGGCAGAGTGAAGGACAGCTGCCATGTGGGAGAGAGTGAAAAAAAAGGAAAAGGCACAAACCAAAAGTGTGGATAAAAAATATAATAGGGGCCGAGGTTTTGATCTGAAATTGTTGAACTCGATATTAAGTCCGGAAGGCTGTAAAGTGCCTAATCAGAACAGCACCTCATCTTCCGATTAGGCACTTCCGGACTCAATATCGAGTTCAACAACTTCAGATCATAACCTCGGCCATATTTTTATATTTTTTCCGCGCATGCTCAGCTCACACTGCCCGGGTGACTGACGGGAGCTTCCGACCAATAGGGAGCGAGCGGGGCGGGGCTGGAGGAGCGAGCCGGCGGCGGGTCCTCCAACCAATCGGGGAGCCCGAGGGGCGGGACTAGCGCCGGCTGATTGTCTGATCCGCAGGGCAGCGAGTTTCTCCAGTCCCTTGTTCAGGGCCCGGGGCCAGGGGAGGCTGTGGGCCTTTATTCCCCTTATTGGACACAAGGCTCTTTGTCTCACAACACACTGGCTCAGGTTTTAATAGACTTTTTAAATTCATCAATAAAAGCAGATAAAGTTCGTGGAACAAAATATTTAATATTTGGGAGTAAAAATACTGTTATTTTTCCTCTGTGGAATTTGTTAGTTTCAGACAATAACAACAACTTGTATTTATATAACATCTTTAATGTAGTAAAATGTCCCAACGCGCTTCACGTTATAAAACAAAATTTGACACCGGGTACAAACCAAGCATATTCCCATAAGGAGGAAAGATGGGGCGTCCAAAGCTCGAGTTCCCTGGATGACAAAGGATGTAGAGGTTAGAATAAAACAGAAAAAGGTTTACGACAAATGTCAGGTACAGAATACAGTCAAAAACCAGGAGAATACAGAGAGTGCGGGGGAAATTGAAAAAGGATATATGAAAGAAAGACTTGCATTTACAGGAAACTTTGTGCTATCCGGCACCGACGGGACCGAGCTGCTGCTGTTCCCTCAACACTGCCGGACACTCCAGAGTTAATGTTGAAAGATACGGAGATTCTTATCTCCGTATCTGACAACAAACACTGTTGCTTAGCAACAGCTTCTAAACACTCGGGTGTGGCTGCAAGCGTCTGTAGTTAAAGCTGTTGCTATAGCTACCTTGCACTGCTTGACTGTGGAAAAAAAAAGAAAAGAAAACAAACAAAAAAGAATAAAAAATGGCTCCTGATTTTTGCCGGTGGCTCCAGCTTGCCGGATGGTTCACCTCCGGATAGCACAAAGTTTCCTGTATATGGCGCCTTTCACGACCACCGGACATCTCAAAGCTCTTTACAGCCAATGAAGTACTTTTGAAGTGGAGTCACTGTTGTAATGGGGGAAACACGGCAGCCAATTTGTGCTCAGCAAGCTCCCACAAACAACAATGTTTTTGTTCTGTTGGTTGAGGGATAAATATTGGCCAGGACACCGGGGAAAAGTCCCCTACTCTTCTTCAAAATAATGCTATGGGATCTTTTACATCCACCCAAGAGAGCAGACGGGGCCTCAGTTTAAAGTCTCATCAGAAAGACGGCACCTCCAACAGTGCAGCACTCCCTCAGCACTGCAGCGTCAGCCTAGCTTTATGTGCTCAAGTCCCTGGAGTGGGACTACGAACCCACAACCTTCTGACTCAGAGGCGAGTGTGCTACCCACTGAGCCACAGCTGACACAAGGGAGAAAATGCAAGAAAAGATTAGTGGGTAACGTAAAAGGGAACCCAAAAATCTTTTATAGACGTATGAAAAGTAAAAGGATAGTTAAAGGAATGGTGGGGACGATTATGGACCAAATAGGAGCTCATCATACGGAGGCAGAGGGCGTGGCTGAGGTACTGAATGAGCACTTAGCATCTGTCTTCACAAAAGAAGAGGATGAAGTTAATGTCGCAGTAGAAGACGGGGGAGTAGAGAAATTGGATAAAAATGGATAGAAAGGAGGTGTTAAATAGGTTGTCACCACTCAAAGTTAACAAGTCACCCGGTCCAGATGGGATGCATCCCAGATTGCTGAGGGAAGCTAGAGTGGAGATAGCAGAAGCTCCGACCACAATCTTTCAATCTCCCTCAGATATATGGGAGTGGTGCCAGAAGACTGGAGGATTACAAATGTTACACCCTGTTTAAAAAAGGGGAGAGGGATAAACCTGGTAACTACAGGCCAATCAGTCTAATGTCAGTGGTGGGTGAACGACTAGAGACCATTGTCAAGGACAAAATTAATTCTCACTTGGAGAAGCATGGGTTAATAAGGGGCAGCCAGTATGGATTTGTTAAAGGTAAATCGTGTCTGACTAACCTGATTGAGTTCTTTGATGAAGTAACAGAGGGTTGATGAAGGTAGTGCAGCAGATGTTGTATATATGGACTTTCAAAAGGCATTTGATAAAGTACCACATAAGAGACTTACTCGGGGAATAGAAGCACAGGGAATTAAAGGGCTGATGGTAATTTGGGTATAATTGGCTAAGGGAGAGGAGGCAGTGAGCAGTGCTGAGGGATGTTTTTCTGACTGGAGGGAAGTATGCAGTGGGTTCCCCCAGGGGTCGGGATTAGGACCATTGCTTTTCTTGTTATATATAACTGACCTGGACTTGGGGAAAGTTGTACAAGTTTGAAGTTTACAGATGATACAAAACTTGGCAATGTAGTAAATAGTGAGCATAGTAGTAGCAGACTTCAGGAGGACAGAGACAGACTGTGAAATGAGCAGACACAAGGCAGATGAAATTAAATGAGGATAAGTGTGAAGTGATGCACTTTGGGAGAAACAATAGGGAGAGGCCGTATAATCTAAATGGGACTATTTTGAGGGGGTTCAAGAGCAGAGGGACCTGGGGGTCCATATTCACAAATCTTTGAAAGTGCCACGGCAAGTTGGTGAGGCAGTTCAGAAAGCGTATGGGATACTTGGCTTTGTAAATAGGGCCATTGAATACAAAAACAAGGAAGTTACACTAAACCTTTACAAATCACTAGTTAGGAACATAGGACAGGAGGAGGCCATTCAGCCCCTCAAGTGTGTTCCACCATTCAATGGGATCATGGCTGATCTGCGACCTAACTCCATACACCCGCCTTTGGCCCATATCCCTTAATACCTTTGGTTAACAAAAACCTATCAATCTCAGATTTAAAATTAACAATTGATCTCGCATCAATTGCCGTTTGCGGAAGAGAGTTCCAAACTTCTACCACCCTTTGTGTGTAGAAGTGTTTCCTAATTTCACTCCTGAAAGGTCTGGCTCTAATTTTTAGACTATGCCCCCAGTCCTAGAATCCCCAACCAGCGGAAATAGTTTCTCTCTATCTACCCTATCTGTTCCCCTTAATATCCTGAAAACTTCGCTCAGATCACACCTTAACCTTCTAAATTCCAGGGAATACAACCCTAATTTGTGTAATCTCTCCCCGTAACTTAACCCTTGAAGTCCGGGCATCATTCTGGTAAACCTACGCTGCACTCCCTCCAAGGCCAATATATCCTTCCTAAGATGTGGTGCCCAGAACTGCTCACAGTACTCCAGGTGTGGTCTAACCAGGGTTTTGTACAGCTGCAGGGTTTTGGCCTCAGCTGGAGTCTTGTGTACAGTTCTGGGCACCACACTTTAGGAAGGATGTCAAGACCTTGGAGAGGGTACAGAGGAGGTTGACCAGGATGGTACCAGGGATGAGGGACTTCAGTTATGTGGAGAGATTGGAGAAGCTGGGATTGTTCCCCTTAGAGCAGAGAAGGTTAAGAGGAGACCTAATGGAGGTGTTCAAAATGATGAGGGGTTTTGATCGAGCAAGTAGGGAGAAACTGTTCACTCTGGCAAGTGGGTCGGTAACCAAAGGGCACAGATTTAAAATAGTTGCTAAAAAAACTAGAGGGGAATGAGGAGAATTGTTTTCACACAGAGGGTTGTTAAGATCTGGAACGCACCATCTGAAAGGATGCTGGAATCAGGTTCCACAGGAACTTTCAAACGGTAATTGGACATGTACTTGAAGAGGACTAGTTTGCAGAGTTCTGGGGATAAAGCTGGGGTTTGGGACTAAATTGAACAGCTCTTTCAAAGAGCCGGCACAGACACGATGGGCCGAATCACCTCCTTCTGTGCTGTTAGATTCTATGATCAGTGTGAACACGCTGGTGTCTCTTAAGGCTCTTAGAGCTTTTAAAGCTCTTCCCACAGTCAGAACATTTAAAGGGTCGCTCGTCAGTGTGAACAAGCTGGTGTGACAGGAGGGTGGATGACTCAGTGAATCCCTTCCCACACACGGAGCAGGTGAATGGCTTCTCTCCAGTGTGAACTCGCTGGTGTCTCAGCAGGTCAGAGGGCTGAGTGCATCCCTTCCCACATAAGAACATAAGAAGTAGGAGCAGGAGTAGGCCATATGGCCCCTCGGGCCTGCTCCGCCATTCAATCGGATCATGGCTGATCCGAATCTAGACTCACATCGACTTCCCTGCCCTCTCCCCGTAACCCCTAATTCCCTTATCTGCTAGGAAACTGTCTATCTCCGTTTTAAATTTATTTAATGTTGCAGCTTCCTCAGCTCTCTGGGGTAGCAAATTCCATAGATTTACTACCCTCTGAGTGAAGAAGTTTCTCCTCATCTCAGTTTTGAAAGGGCAGCCCCTTATTCCAAGATTATGCCCCCTAGTTCTAGTCTCACCCATCATCGGGAACATCTTCCCCGCATCCACCTGATCAAGCCCCCTCACAATCTTATATGTTTCGATAAGATCGCCTCTCATTCTTCTGAACTCTAATGAGTAGAGGCCCAACCGACTCAACCTTTCCTCATACGTCAACCCCCTCATCTCCAGAATCAACCGAGTGAACCAGTCGCTGAAGGTAAGCATGCAGGTGCAGCAGGCGGTTAAGAAGGCAAATGGTATGTTGGCCTTCAAAGCAAGAGGGTTCGAGTACAGGAACAAGGATGTCTTGCTACAGTTGTACAGGGCCTTGGTGAGACCGCACCTTGAGTATTGTGTGCAGTTTTGGTCACCATACCTGAGGAAGGACGTTCTTGCCATGGAGGGAGTGCAGCGATAATTCACCAGGCCGATACCTGGGATGGCAGGAATGACGTATGAGGAGAGATTGTGTCGATTGGGCTTATACTCACTGGAGTTTAGAAGATTGAGAGGGGATCTCATCGAAACCTATAAAATTCTGTCAGGTCTGGACAGACTAGATGCAGGAAGGATGTTTCTGATGGCCGGGGAGTCCAGAACCAGGGGTCATAGTCTAAGGATAAGGGGTAAGCCATTTAGGACTGAAATGAGGAGGAATTTCTTCACCCAGAGAGTGGTGAACCTGTGGAATTCTCTGCCACAGAGGGCGGTGGAGGCCAGTTCATTAAATATATTCAAGAAAGAGTTGGATATGTTTCTTGAGGCTGAAGGGATCAAGGGATATGGGGAAAAGGCAGGGACAGGGTACTGAATTTGGATGATCAGCCATGATCACATTGAATGGCGGAGCAGGCTCGAAGGGCCGAATGGCCTACTCCAGCTCCTATCTCCTATGTTTCTATGTTTCTCTGAATTGCCTCGAGAGCAAGCATATCTTTTCTTAAATATGGAAACCAAAACTGCACGCAGTATTCCAGGTGTGGCCTCACCAATACCCTGTATAACTGCAGCATGACTTCCCTGCTTTTATACTCCATCCCCCTTGCAATAAAAGCCAAGATTCCATTGGCCTTCCTGATCACCTGCTGTACCTCCATACTAACTTTTTGTGTTTCATGCACCAGGACCCCCAGATCCCTTTGTACTGTAGCACTTTGCAGTTTCTCTCCATTTAGATAATGGGCCAGAAATTCCAGAACGGGGCTTGCAGCGCGTGCAAGCCCCGTATTTGCACTTACCCCGCGCTCCTGCCGATCAGCTTCTGGGGCGCCTGAACTTGGAGAAATAGAAAGCACATTCCCGGGCAGCGTATGACGTCACGCCGCCCAGGAGTGCAGCCAGCGCGGACCCAGGAGCGTGCAGTGTAAGTGAGACACGCCCCTTGAGGTCTCAGTTTCATTGGACACGCCCCCAATGTTTCTGTCAAGCTGCTTTGCTTTTTTACATGCAAAGCAGCAGTTTAAATAGGTTTTTGGAAGTTTTTTGAAGATTTTGGTAACTTTTATCAACTTTTTAAAATGTTTACATTATTTTGAGTAATCTGAAGTAGTTTTAAAGAGAATTAAAGCAATTTAAAGACTTTTAAAAGCCCTAAAAGAATTTTTTAAATTCCATTTATTTATTTAGCAATGTCGTCGTCATACGTGTCTTCACACTGTTCCCTTTGGGGAACTGTATGAAGTGGTGGAAGGATTTATGGCCGTGATTAACGCTTATTCCGTGACCGTAACCATCTTTGAACCAGCCATTAGGGCGGTTAGTCCTATGGCGGGAGGGTTTTACGGGCTCCCACAAGCTATACAAGGAGGGGGGGGCCACCCACACCCACGGACGCAAATATCCCACTGGATGTCAACCCAGAATTTAGAGCCGGAGCTCCGACTCCACTTGCCGGGACTGTCTGGAGCGGGGTTCGAAACCCTACCCTGATCTGGCCCAGCGGCGGGGATCCTACCGCTATGACAAACGTCCAATCCGATTAGCAACGTGAAATGGCAGCATAGGGCTCCAGTCACGGGGAGGGAAAAGGCGCAGGAAACGTATGGGTGTCACCTTTTGTGCGGAGTGGGCCTTTTGCGTAGCAGTAAGCATCCCCGCCGCTGGGCCAGAAGGAGTAGGGTTTTGAACCCCACTCCAGACAGTCCCGGCAAGTGGAGTCGGAGCTCCAACCTTAAATTCTGGGTGGACATTCAGCGGGATACTTGCGTCCGTGGGTGTTGGTGGCCCCCCCCCCCCATCAGATGGGTTGTGGGAGCCCGTAAAACCCTCCCGCCATAGGACTAACCACCCTAATGGCTGGTTCAAAGATGGTTACGGTCACGGAATGAGCGTTAATCACGGCCATAAATCCTTCCACCACTTCATACAGTTCCCCAAAGGGAACAGTGTGAGGATACGTCCGATGATGACCTCTTGCGCAATGCACCTCCTTGGACCCTCAGTCGCAGATGCGAGGGGGCAAGTCGTGCAAGTGTTAAATTTTTTATTTTATTGACATGTAAAATGTTGGCCCAATAATTCCCTTCCAAATGCGCGAGTACGGTCGGGGTACTTACACATCTGGCCGGATGAAATGCCGGTTTTCAGCATGCACAGTGCATGTGGGGAAAACCGGCATTTCCTGTCCTCTGAACGAAGGGGTTCAGAGGCAGAACGCGTGCGACTGCACATGCAGCGCGTGCGCAGTATAATTCGCCGCTTTCATTAATGCTTTCAGTGAGGTCCAGTCATTACAACTTACACATGAAAAAAGCATGGGTACAGTTGCTACAGAGGCTGCGGAGGAAGATATTTCTTATCGTGGAGCTTCTGAAAGTATGTATGTCTGTATATATTCCTTTGCGTGTTATGTATATATTCCTTTACTTATGTGTATGAATGTATTATTTAATTATGACTTTCAGAGAAAGTAACTTATTGGAAAATCATAATTAAAAACATACATTCATAGTAAAGGAATATAAAACATACATACATATACGTAAAGGAATATATGTGGACATACATACATAACTCATTCTCACATTCCATTCACACAGCCACAATTGCTCCTTCTACCTACCGTTCTGAAAACCCTTTAAAAAAAAAAAAAATTTTAACTTTAAAACTTACTTAAAATTTCTTAAAATAACTTCCCTCCCTTTCCCAAACAAAAATATTGCATTTCAAAAGCTCCACGATAAAATATATCTTCCTCCGCAGCCAATGAACCACTTTACACTTGCTTTTTTTCAGTGTAACTTCTAAGGACTTAACCTCACGGATTTCATGAATGAAATCCACGAAGTTCACTGCGCAAGCGCTGCCTGTGCAGTCGCACGCGCTCGAGGTCTGGAAATGCCGGCGTTCCCCGCATGCGCTGTTCATGCTGAACACCGGCATTTCCAACGGCCAGAAGCGTGAGTAAGCCAACCGTACTCACGCTTCTGGCCTGGAATTTCTGGCCCATTAACTTGCTCTTTGATTTTTTCTGCCAAAGTGCATAACCTCACACTTTCCAATATTATATTCCATCTGCCAAATCTCTGCCCACTCACTTAGCCTGTCTATGTCCTTTTGCAGGTTTTTTTATGTCCTCCTCACTCACTGCTTTCCCTCCCATCTTTGTATCATCAGCAAACTTGGATATGTTGCACTCGGTCCCTTCCTCCAAATCGTTAATATAGATTGTAAAGAGTTGGGGTCCCAGCACTGACCCCTGCGGAACACCACTAGTAAGATTGCCAGCCCGAGAACGAACCATTTATCCCAACTCTTTGTTTTCTGTTAGATAGCCAATCTTCCACCCATGCCAGTATATTACCGCCAATCCCGTGATTTTTTATCTTGATCAGTAATCTTTTGTGTGGAACCTTGTCAAATGCCTTTTGGAAGTCCAAATACACTACATCCACTAGTTCCCCTTTATCCACCCTGTAGGTTACGTCCTCAACGAATTCGAGCAAATTTGTCAAACATGACTTCCCCTTCATAAAACCATGCTGACTCTGTCTTATTAAATTATGTTTATCCAAATGCTCTGCTACTGTTTCCTTAATAATGGACTCCAACATTTTGCCAACCACAGATGTTAGGCTAACTGGTCTATAGTTTCCAGCTTTTTGTCTACTTCCCTTCTTAAATAAGGGTGTTACATTAGCAGTTTTCCAATCTGCCGGGACCTTTCCTGAGTCCAGGGAATTTGGGAAAATAATCACCAATGCATCCACTTCTCTCAAGACCCTAGGATGTAGGCCATCAGGTCCAGGGGATTTATCCGCCTTAAGTCCCATTATTTTACCGAGTACATCTCCTTAGCGATTTTCATCGTGTTTAGCTCCTCCCCTCCATTGCCCCCTGTTTGTCCAGTGTTGGGATATTTTTAGTGTCCTCTACTGTAAAGACTGAGACAAAATATTTTTTCAGCGTCTTTGCCATCTCCATGTTCCCCACCACTAGTTTCCCGGTCCCATCCTCTAAGGGACCAACGTTCACTTTAGCCACCCTTTTGCTTTTTATATAGCTGTCGAAACTCTTGCTATCTGTTTTTATATTTTTTGCTAGTTTACTTTCATAATCTATCTTCCCTTTCTTAATTAATCTTTTAGTTATTGTTTGCTGGCTTTTAAATGCTTCCCAATCTTCTATCCTCCCACTAGATTTGGCTACGTTATATGCCCTTGTTTTCAGTCGGATACTTTCCTTTATTACTTTACTAAGCCACGGATGGCTGTCTTTTCTTTTACTCCCCTTCTTCCTCATTCGGAGCAGATGAATGGCCTCTCTCCAGTGTGTGGGTGTTGGTGTCTCTTCAGATTCCCGGAGCTTTTAAAACTCTTCCCACAGTCAGAACAGTTAAAGGGTCTCTCGTTAGTGTGAACAAGCTGGTGTTGCTTCAGCTCCCGGGGGATTTTAAAACGCTTCCCACAGTTAGGACACTGAAATGGTCTCTCATCAGTGTGAAGACGCTGGTGTCCCTTCAGATCCTTGGTGCTTTTAAAGCTCTTCCCACAGTCAGAACAGTTAAACGGCCCCTCATCAGTGTGAACTCGCTGGTGTCCCTTCAGTTCCCCGGGGCTTTTAAAGCTCTTCACACAGTCAGAACATTTAAAGGGTCTCTCGTCAGTGTGAACTCGCTGGTGTGTCTGCAGGGTGGATGACACAGTGAATCCCTTCCCACACACGGAGCAGGTGAATGGCCTCTCCCCAGTGTGAACTCGCTGGTGTCTCAGCAGTTCGGAGGGCTGAGTGTATCCTTTCCCACACATGGAGCACGTGAAAGGTCTCTCCCCAGTGTGAACTCGCTGGTGTGACAGGAGGTGGGAGGACCGAGCGAATCCCTTCCCACATTCGGAGCAGGTGAATGCCCTCTCTCCAGTGTGTGGGTGTTGGTGTCTCTTCAGATTCCCGGAGCTTTTAAAACTCTTCCCACAGTCAGAAGAGTTAAAGGGTCTCTCGTTAGTGTGAACTCACTGGTGTTGCTTGAGCTCCCGGGGGATTTTAAAACTCTTCCCACAGTTAGGACACTGAAATGGTCTCTCATCAGTGTGAACAAGCTGGTATGCCTTCAGATCCTGGGGGCTTTTAAAGCTCTTCCCACAGTCAGAACAGTACACAGAAATCACAGAAACCCCACAGTGCAGATAGAGGCCATTTCGGCCCATCGAGCCTGCACCGACACATATCCCACCCGATCCCCGTAACCCCTACACCAACACATATCCCACACCTATCCCCGTAACCCCACGTATTTAATCCCCCTAACACGAAGGGTCAATTTATCATAGCCAATCATCCTAACCCGCACATCTTTTGGACTGTGGGAGGAAACCGGAGCACCCGGAGGAAACCCATGCAAACACGGGGAGAATGTGCAAACTCCACACAGACAGTCACCCGAGGCCAGATTCGAACCCGGGTCCCTGGCGCTGTGAGGCAACAGTGCTAACCACTATGCCACCGTGCTGAACTCATCAGTGTGAACTCGCTGGTGTCCCTTCAGTTCCCTGGGGCTTTTAAAGCTCTTCCCACAGTCAGAACATTGAAATGCTCTCTCATCAGTGTGAACAAGCTGGTGTTTCTTCAGATTCTGGGGGCTTTTAAAGCTCTTCCCACAGTCAGAACACTGAAATGGTCTCTCGTCAGTGTGAACTCGCTGGTGTGTTTGCAGGTGGGATGAATAAACAAATCCCTTTCCACACACGGAGCAGGTGAACGGACTGTCCCTGGTGCGACTGTGCCGCTGAACTTCCAATGCAGACGGGGAACTGAATCCCTTCCCGCCATCCCCACCTTTACCCGGTTTCTCCCCAGTGTGACGGTGCATGTGTCTCGCCAGGTCAGGCGATCGGCTGAATCCGCGTCCACACACTGAACACGTGTGCGGTTTGTCATCGCTGCGATCGCTGCTTTCTCCTTCTATGTGCAAAGGCCGATGATATTCAGGTCCTGATGAATCCAGCGACTCTGTCAGATCTTCACGTGATGTTTGGTCTGAGCTT
The DNA here is from genome assembly GCF_052327205.1 of Somniosus microcephalus. Lineage (NCBI taxonomy): Eukaryota > Metazoa > Chordata > Chondrichthyes > Squaliformes > Somniosidae > Somniosus > Somniosus microcephalus. The sequence goes on from NC_140990.1 coordinate 70,772,626, forward strand.
CCCGCCTGTAACTGCTCCACTTCTATAACCCTGTAAAATGAGTTCAGAAAAAGATCAGAGGCAAACTTGTTTAATTTTCCCCTTTCTGACCCTAGGGGCAGTGAAGCTGATTTTCAGGCTCCAGCTGCTGCACAGGTTGGTTGAAAGGATCAGCAGTAATGGCAGCTGTAATACCCACAAGCCACCGCGCTCCAGAAAGCACTCTGCTGACTCTGAGTCCCGCGCATTTGCTCATTGCCCCCGCGCTCTCCCTCCTGCTCCACAATCGCCCGTCCTGATCGGTCCGCAACACGCATGCTCAGCACAGAAAACCCCGCGGTTGGAACATCGGGCGCGCATGTGGAGCCGCAACATCTGGTACGCGTGCCCGGCTCAGGTGGGGGTGAGTCGGTGTTTCGCCTCAGCCGCTAGGGAGGTGCGCATGCGCAGGACGACCCAACATTCTTTCTGTCAGCAATCACTCCCTCGTTTCTTTAATTAAAAACAGAAAATGTTGGAAATACTTGGCAGGTCAGGCAGCATCAGTGGAGAGAGAAACAGAGTTAATGTTTCAGGTCGATGACCTGTCGTCAGAACTGCTTGTTCTTTAGTGTCAACCAGTGGCTCAGTTGGTAGCACTCTCGCCTCTGAGTCAGAAAGTTGTGGGTTCAAGTCTCACTCCAGAGACTTGAGCACAAAACTCTAGGCTGACGCTCCAGTGCAGTGCTGAGGGAGTGCGGCACTGTCAGAGGTGCTGATTTTTGGAGCAGACGTTAAACCGAGGCCCCATCTGCTCTCTCAGGTGGATGTCAAAGATCCTATGGCACTATTTCGAAGAAGAAAAGCAAAGAGAGGGCATGAAAAAATATTGGTAAGTAAAACAAGTGGAGCCTATTAGGGACTATAAAGGTAATCTGTGTGTGGAAGCGGAAGACATGAATATGGTTCTTAATGAATACTTTGCGCCTGTTTTCACAAAAGAGAGGGACGATGCAGACATTGCAATCAGGGAGGAGGAGTGTTGCAGTGGGGAAAGAGTTAAACTGACATCGCTGGCAGTTTCACTGAACGGTGTAATAAAGACCATACTTTGCAGTAATAAGATTTTTCTAAGTTGCTGAATTGGCAGCTGAGATAACATAGCCGGACATGGAACCATAAGAGGCCGAGAGGATGCAAGTTCTGTTCTGGCAGGAAAGTAAAACAATGAGTTGGAAGTAAAAGAGGCCGAGAGAGGCAGGAAAGGAGGACAATGAGTACCCCATCTGGCATAAACACAGGTCAGAGGTTTTACACACTGCTTGACATATACTTTTCCGATAATAAAGGCGGAACTTTAATGTAACGCGGCATAGGCAACCAATCAGTGAAGATGCATGTGGGCCAAGGTCCAATCGGGTGGCAGGAATGAATTGTGCATGAGATGGCCATGTGTATTGTAATGTATAAAAATGTAGTGTTTGCTGTACCTATTTGGAAAGGTCTGGCTAAGACAGAGCAGACTGTTTCCCCATCGGTGTAATAAAAACAACTTGACTCTTATGTTCATTAATAAATAGACATTCTTATTATGAACACAGCTAGCTTTTGCTAGTTACTTTATTGAGCACATGTGGACTAGGTACAGTATCTGTAGAGGCTTCCATCTTGACTGCTGCCTTGTGGGTAGCCTAGTGCCTCATGGGTAATGTAGTCTTAATATATATACAGCTGGGTAGTGTAGTCTTATATACAGCTCTACACAGCTCTACGGCTCCACCTAGTGTCCACTGTAGAATGACATGTTATTGATCATTACATCCCCCTTTCTTTGAGGTTTAACAAAATCAATATCAATCAACTTTCAAGAAAACAATAAAGATAATATCAGTAACACTTTTGTTAGTGCTCTATAAACATAAACATTTTCAAAACAGTCAACACATTTTCAAAGCTTTACATTGTACTCAAAGATTAAGTCTATCAGGCTCTTTTACTTTGTGGATCTTCTCAACACGGGTAAGTCTGATGTGTCTTCATGAGATTGTTCTGGTGGTGAATGACAAGATGCAGTTGCGGCATTGTCACCAATCTGGTCTTGAATAGTCTCTTGTGTTTTTAGGAGGGAACGGCGGTTCCTCCTGAGAATCTGTCCTTCCTCAGTTCTAACAGTGTATGACCTTGGTCCTACTTCCTCAAGAACTGTAGCTTTCCTGTTCCATGCATCTGGATCCTCAATCCTGACAACATCATCCCTTGTCAATGGTTTTAGAGTTTTGGATGGCTTGTCATAGTATGATTTCTGTTTCAGCTTTAACAGTTGAAGTCTCTGTCTCAGTTCCTCACTTTGCTGTTCTTTTGCACAGCAGGGTAGCGTGGTGCGCAACTTGCGACCCATTAGTAGTTCAGCAGGTGAAGAACCACAGTCTAAAGGTGAGGCTCGGTAGCTCAGTAGGGCGAGATAAGGATCAGACTTGCTTTCTGTCGCTTTCTTCAGTAGCTGCTTGAGAACTTGAACACCTTTCTCTGCCTTACCATTTGACTGAGCATACAAAGGACTGGATGTGATGTGCTGAAAGTCATAATGTGCTGCAAACTGTTGCCACTCCTTACAGTTGAAGCACGGACCATTGTCGCTAATGGCAATCCTGGGAATTCCATGTCTGGCGAAGATGGATTTCACATGCATTATGACACTGCTTGCTGTGGTGCTTGAGAGCAGCGCCATCACAGGATAGTTAGAATAGTAGTCAATCACTATTAGATAGTCTTTACCATTTAAATGAAAAAGGTCCATACCAACCTTTTGCCATGCTGCTGTTGGTATGTCAGCTACTATCATTGGTTCCTTTGCTTGTTTGTTTTGGTGTTTCTGACATGTCTCACATTTGCCTATCATGTTCTCAATGTCCTTATTTGTGCCAGGCCAATAAACAGCGTCTCTTGCTCTCCTTTTGCATTTTTCAATTCTGAGGTGTCCCTCATGAATCCTTTTGAGCATGTCTTGACGTAGAGCCTGTGGAATGACTATTCTGTTCTGTTTTAGTAATAGTCCACTTGCGACACTCAATTCTGACCTTATGTGAAAATATTTTGGACAGGAACCTTTTGGCCAACCATGATGAATGTTCTCTATTACTGTTTGTAATACTGTATCTTTTACTGTTTCTTCTGCTATTTGCTTTGATTTTGTGTCTGACACAGGCAGCGCAGCAGTGACCATACTCACATGAACATCCACGTCTTCTTCAGTAGAGCTCACATGACTCATTGTGGGTGCTCGGGATAGTGCATCTGCTAACACTATGTATTTGCCTGGTGTGTAGATCAGTTCAAAGTCATATCTTTGCAGCTTCATCATGAGTTGTTGAATCCTTGGAGACATCTCATTCAGGTTTTTTTTTATGATGGCAACCAGAGGGCTGTGGTCTGTCTCAACTGTGAAGGTGGGAAGTCCATATATGTAGCCATGAAACTTTTCTCGTCTAACTACCAAGCCGAGACATTCCTTTTCAATCTGGGCATATCGACACTCAGTATCAGTCATAGACCTGGAGGCATAGGCAACAGGCTTCCAATCTTCACCCTCTGCTTGTAGCAAGACCGCACCTAGGCCATCTTTTGATGCATCCATTGACACTTTGATTCTTTTTGTTGGGTCAAAGAAGATGAGTACAGGTGTGGTTGTCAGCACTGTTTTGAGGTTTATCCACTCTTGTTCATGTCTTTCTGTCCATGCGAACTCATTTGTTTTATGTAGCAGGCCTCGCAGACAGGCTGTCTTGGCTGACAAGTTAGGAATGAACTTTCCAATGAAGTTTATCATCCCCATGATGCGTAGCACTCCTTTTTTGTCAGTGGGTCGGGGCATTTTGAGTATGGCGTTTACTTTTTCCATATCTGGCTCTATTCCTTTACCAGATAGATTATCTCCTAGGAAAGTGACTTCCTGGACGCCAAACTGACACTTGGCTTTGTTGAGCTTCAGTCCATTCCGGCGTATGCTCTTTAGCACTTTAGTCAGTCTCTCATTGTGTTCTTTCAGTGTGGAGCCCCAGATGATGATGTCATCAACATAGACCCAAACTCCTTCCAGACCTTCAATTATGTGTTCCATCGCTCTATGAAAGATTTCAGATGCAGATATTATCCCGAAAGGCATTCTGAGGAAACAATACCTGCCAAATGGTGTGTTGAAGGTACAGTATTTGGTGCTCTCTTCATCCAGTTTTAGTTGCCAAAATCCTTGTGAGCCATCGAGCTTTGTAAAGTACCTGGCACCTGACATTTCACTGGTGATTTCTTCTCGCTTGGGAATCTGGTAGTGTTCACGTTTTATGTTTGCATTTAAGTCCTTTGGATCCATGCATATTCTTAGATCATTGTTCTTTTTCTTTACACATACCATGGAGTTAACCCAGTCTGTTGGCTCTTCGACTTTCCTGATGACTCCTAGTGTGGTCATTCTGTCCAGTTCATTCTTGAGCCGGTCACGCAGGGGTGCTGGAACTCTTCGTGGAGCATGTACCACTGGCTGAGCATCCTGCTTTAGCTGGATCTTGTAAGTGAATGGTAGAACTCCAAATCCTTTGAACACATCCTGGAAATTATTCACTACAGAATCCACCAAGTCATCTGGTCTGCTTATGGCACAGTTTATATGGTAGACTCTTTTGACCAGTTCTAAGTCCTCACAAGCTTTGTCACCCAGTAGTGAATCAAGCCTTTCAGCCTCAACAGAAAACATGAGATGATGCATTTTGTCTTTGACTGTCACTTTAAGTCTGCATACACCTAAGCTATCTATTTTCTGTCCATTATAGTCCTTCAGTAGTACTGACTTTTTCTGTATTTTGGGCTTTTCTTTCATATTGTTAATGTCACTCATACTGATTAAGTTTGCTTTTGCCCCAGTGTCTAGTTTCAAGGTAACTAATGCTCCATTTATCTGCAGTGGGATCATCCATTTGTCCTCTTTTACTGCATTAACTTTATGTTCAGCATTGTCCATTTCTGAGGGCTGCACATTTTCTGTATCCTTTTTGATATTGTCACATGACACCATTCCTACAAAAAATGTCTCACTTAAATCAGTGTCCTCAATTACATTAACTCGTTGCCCTTTCTTAGTTTGCACTTTTGAAAAGCATTGTTTGGCAAAGTGATTCTTTCCATTACACTTTGTGCACATTTTTCCAAACGCTGGGCATTGTCTTAACTGGTGTTTGTAACCACAGCGTTTACAATTAAAAATTTCATCCTCCGATTGCTTTTCATTTCTGTTCTGCCCATGTTTCTTCCCCTTATAGGACACAGCACCGACAGCAGCATTATCACTCATTACAATCGCATCATTATTGATTTCACTGAAAGTCTTTGCATGCTTTTGAGCTAGCTCGCTGGCTTGGCATATTTTCACCGCATTTTCCAAATTTAGTTCGGTTTCTCTCAACAGACGTTCCCTGACTTTTTTATCATGAATACCAAACACAATCTGGTCACGAATCATGGATGCTTTGAGCTCAGAGAAATTACATGTCTGTGCTTTCAGTTTCAGATCAGTTATAAAGCTATCAAAAGTCTCATTTTGCTGCTGTGTCCGAGAACAGAAGATGTATCTTTCATAGGTCTCATTCTTTTTGGGAGAGCAATGTGCATCAAATTTTTTTAGCACATCTTCTAATTTTTCTCTGTTCTCCACTGGATTAAATACAAATGTATTAAATACCTCTATCGCCTGTGGGCCTGCAACCGTAAGCAGCAACACTATCTTCCTTGCGTCTGGCTTCGTACCGAATCCGATGGCTGCAATGTAGAGTTTGAATTGTTGTTTAAGAGTCTGCCAATTGTAGTCGATGTTTCCTGTGAGTTTCAAACACTCTGGTGGCTTCAAATTTTCCATGTCGCTTTTCACAATTTTCAGCAGATCTTCACAACCCTGGTACCATCTTACGTTCATTAATAAATAGACATTCTTATTATGAACACAGCTAGCTTTTGCTAGTTACTTTATTGAGCACATGTGGACTAGGTACAGTATCTGTAGAGGCTTTCATCTTGACTGCTGCCTTGTGGGTAGCCTAGTGCCTCATGGGTAATGTAGTCTTAATATATATACAGCTGGGTAGTGTAGTCTTATATACAGCTCTACACAGCTCTACGGCTCCACCTAGTGTCCACTATAGAATGACATGTTATTGATCATTACATTGACTATCGATCTAAAACTTGTGTCGAGTGTTGGTTTAAAATACTCCACAACAATTGGCGTCACGAACAGGATTTGAACCTGTGCGGGGATAGACAGTATACATTGACCAGGGTCCCGCAGGGGTTCCACAACAGTCCAAATATATTCCACCGTGTACTAAGTCAAGCCTTAGACGGGTTAGACCTATCAAAGTACCAGAGCGCCCTACTCCAATATATCGATGACATAATGTGTAGTGGCGCTTCTTAGTTTCCAAACAGGCAGCCACTGAGCTGTGGGGCTGTTAACAATGAGTAGACGCGTGTCGAAATAAAACGTTCCCAAACGTAGCTTTGTCTTTTAAACTGTTTACTATAACACTTCACAAACGGAATTACAAAGCAAACACGTATAAACGAACACGGTCAAAACTGTATTGCTCCAAACCTCACAACTTCTGCCTCCTTCAGCCACGTGGAGTTTAAACTGTAAAATGGCTGCAAACCATGTGTGGCTTAGGGACTGTACCATTGTGGCAGGAATGAAGGGGGTGTCTCGGACTATACTACTGGAGCAAGAAAATAGGGGGTTTCTTAATACAATAAGTTAATCAGGTAAATTAACTGTATTATGCTATTTAACCAATATTTTAAAGTATTTTCTTAAGCTTTTATGGCTCTTACATTCCGGCCCCTAATTGACTAGGCACATGAAGCGTATCAATTACTCAAACATTAAGAGTCATAAACTAATGAGTTCAACATATTTACAATATAAGTGTCCACTTTTTTCGTTCAGGAACTTTTCACGCTGCTTCTTGTAGCAGGCAGAGCTTTGTGATCGGTCTTTCCAGGGTACTGGTCTTGGTTTGCAAACAAACGCGATGAACGATGCCTCTGGAGTCTGGCATGGTCTTAATTATTTTTCCCATCAACCAAGAATTTCTAGGGGCTGAATCATCCATGATTAAGACAATGTCTCCGACAATGAAGTTCCTCTTTATTTTGGACCATTTTTGACGCTCCTGTAGCAGAGGTAAGTATTCTCTTGTCCATCTGGTCCAGAAAAGGTCTGACATATACTGAACTTGCCTCCACTTCCGACGGGCATACAGATCTTCCTTTTTGAAGACTCCCGGGGGCATGGCTGGCTGTGTTTTCAACAACAACAGGTGGTTCGGAGTCAGGGCTTCGAGGTCATTGGGATCATCTGATGTCTTAGTTATCGGTCGGTCATTAATGATGGCTTCGACCTCGCACAGAACGGTTTGGAGTCCCTCGTCGTCGTCGTACAGAACTGAGTAGTTTTCTTACGGTGCATATCTGTCTTTCCCAGACACCTCCATGGTGGGATGCAGCCGGAGGATTGAAGATCCACTTAATTCCTGTTTGCATCATGGCTTCCTGTATTTTAAGCCGATTCCAACCTTCAATAGCTTCCCGTAGTTCTCTCGCCGCTCCGACGAAATTAGTGCCATTATCAGAACGCATAATGGACACCTGTCCTCTTCTACAGACAAAGCGCCGCAAGGCGTTAATACAGGAATCAGTGTCAAGCATGTGTGCCACCTCAATATGAACTGCTCTGATGGTCAAACAAGTGAAAAGCACACCATATCTCTTGACAAGGCTCCGTCCTTGCTTTACCTCGAAAGGCCCGAAATAGTCCACCCCTACGTTTGTAAATGGGGGCTTGTCTGGTAACAAATGGTCTTCAGGCAGGTCTGCCATTTTCTGCTCCCCAGCTCTAGCGTGTAACCGTCTGCAAACAATGCATTCAGAGAGTATTTTTCTTATTACAGAATTAGCTCCTGGAATCCAGTATCTTTGTCTTAGCTTCGCAAGCACGTGATTCCTCCCACTGTGTCCAATACTCTGGTGTATATGCTGAAGAATGAGAGTAGCAACCCGGAGGTCCTTAGAAAGGATTGCAGGATGCTTGGCCTCCTCTGGCATAGCAGATTTGCTTAGTCTCCCTCCCACCCTCAGTACTCCATCTTGCAGTGTAGGGTCCAGCTTGTAGATATGACTACCTTTCTTGATTGGAGTATTTCGCTGTAAAGCTTCGATTTCTTCTGGGTATCTTTGTCTTTGACTGAAGCAAACTATCTCCATCTCAGCCTTGGCCAAATCCTCCACGGTCAATGAATTCTTACCCAATGTGGTCTTGTGCTGATGCATATACTGCTGTAGAAGCATTCTCTGCTTATCGGGGTTACTTTCAGACTGACTGATAGTGGCTCGGTACTCTTTTCTCTTACCGCTCAGGTGTAGCAGCAACTCTTTCAACCTTAGAAACCATGCAACTGCTTTCCTCAACTGGTGCCATCCTGAGAGATGGTTAACAAGCTTGTTCACTGTGTCAAAGTTCTCTTTCGTAGTTATGAGATTTACTGTGACTGATCTCTTGACTTCGACGTCGTCTTCAGCAATCTGACTTGGCATATCTGGTCTTTCTGGCCATGATCTCTCTGTTTCCAGCAGATAACTTGGGCCTTGTATCCAAGTTTCACTCCTCATGAAGTTTTCAGCCTTCAATCCCCGTGAGGCTTGATCTGCTGGGTTTAATGAGGTGTTTACATACCTCCATTGAGATGGTTGTGTAGCTTCTCTAATGGATGAGATTCTGTTTGCTACGAAGGTCTTGAAGCGTATCTTCTCATTATATACTTCAGCACCGTCGTGCTATCCGTCCAGAAGACAGATTCTTCTAGTGGGAGCTGTAACTCTTTCCGCATCACCTGGTCAACTTTAACTGCAACAACCGCTGCCATCAACTCCAGTCTCGGGATGGTGACCTGCTTCAGCGGAGCCACCCTGGATTTCCCCATGAGGAAGGTACAATGTTTCTGGCCCTGTTGATTTGTCAGCAAGAGGTAAGTAGCCGTGCCATAGCCGTCCTCACTGGCGTTCGAGAAATGATGTAGTTGAGCCGTCTTTGTAACTCCAAAACTCACGGGCTTGATGCATCTACTGACGTTGAAGCTAGAAAGTTGTTGCAAATCTGTCAACCATCTGTGCCATCTCTGAGCTTGACCTTCTGGGATATCTTCATCCCATCCTCTCTTGTCTCTACACAGCTCTCGTAGCATCAGCTTCACCGGCAGAATGAGTGGTGCCGGGAATCCAAGAGGGTCGTAGATGGAACTGACCATGGAGAGAATCCCTCGTCTTGTGGATGGTCTTTCGTTCACCATTATCCTGAAGTTGAACGTGTCTGACTCAATGCACCATTGTACACCAAGAGCTCTCTCGATAGGAAGGACATCGTGGCTCAGGTCCAGATCTTTGACTTCAGTGGCTCTTTCCTTTTCTGGGATAGAAGCTAGAACTGCTCTGCTGTTGCTTATCCACTTAGTCAGATGGAATCCTCCATTCGAACACAGAGTTCTAAGATCTCTTGACAGTGTGATGGCATCGTCTTCTGTTGACACGGACTTCAGACAGTCATCGACATAAAAGTTTCTGAAGATTGTCTCCACAGCCTCTGATGGTGCTTTGCCTTTGCCATCTTCTGCAGTTTTTCTGAGAGCGTAGCTTGCACAGCTGGGAGATGATGTGGCTCTGAACAAGTGTACGGCCATTCTACATTCCACCATCGCTTGACTAACGTCGCCATCTGGCCACCAAAGGAAACGCAGAAGATCAGCATCTTCATCAGGGATTCTGACTTGGTAGAACATTGATTCTATGTCTGCCATCATGGCAACGAGCTCTTGTCTAAACCTAGTCAAGACGCCAATGAGGGTATTAGTAAGATCAGGACCTTGAAGCAGCTGGTCATTCAGTGAAGTTCCTCTGAATGAGGCGGCGCAGTCAAACACTACACGGATCTTTTTCTTCTTTGGGTGATACACACCGTGATGAGGAATGTACCAGACCCTTCCATCGTCTCTGTTCAACTGTTCCTCGGGCACTTTTACAGCATAGCCTTTCGCTATGATGTTTCTCATGAAGCCTTTGTAGTCTTCGTGAAAGTCGGGGTTCTTGTTCAGCTTTCTCTTTAGACTGATGGCGCGTTGCTCTGCTATGCAGCGATTGTTCGGCATCTTCGTGGTCTGTCTTCTCAGTGGCAAACCAATGTGATAGTGGCCATCAATGAACTGTGTCGACCTTGTCATCAAATCCATGAACTGATGGTCTTCTTGTGACATCTCTGTCTTTTCCTCACAGCTGCGTTCTGAAAAGTCTGCGTTGAACTGCTGTATCAACAGCTCTTCAATGCTTGCGATAGAGATGCGATTAACTGTGACATTTTGTCGTTCCTCCTTGTTCGACTTGTTGCCATCATCTCTCCTTACCGGTCCATTGACTACCCATCCAAGGGCTGTCCTGACGGCGTAGGGTCTGTCATCCTTGCTGTTTATCACCTGCCATGGCTCCATAGTTTTGTAGGCATTGGTTCCAATTAATAGGCCAATTTCTGCTTCAATGTATGGGAGACGCACCTTTTCTAGGTAAGGCCATCTATCCACATCCTTCTGCAGGGCTAAGTTCCCTATTCTAACAGGAATCTCCCTCTGTGTGAAAACATTAGGCAGGTCTATGAAGTCCTTCTCTTCAAGTCCACACACTTCTAAGTCTGTCAGGATATAACTTTGCATTGACTTCTCATGACCCATGGTGCGTAATAGGATTTCTGTTCTTCTGCCTCTAACGTTCAGCTGTCGCATGAGTGATTCTGTGCAGAACGTTGCTGAACTACCTGGATCCATGAAGGCGTAAGTCTCCACAAGCTTCTCGCTCCTCTTAGACTTGATCTTTACTGGTACGATGGCAAGAATACAATCACTGTCACCGGCCCCAGTGAGTCCACAAGTCTCTGGTTCTAGCGACACCAGAGCACTTGAAACAACCTTCTCGTCGGTATTGTTTTCTTCACTCTTCTAAGAGACTTGTTCTTCTTTATGGATATGCAGCAGACTGGGATGTTTCCAAGTGCACTCTCTGCATGTTGTTCTTTGCTTACAGTTTCTACTCAGGTGCCCCTGAGAGAGACATCCAAAACATAGGCCGTTGTACTTCAGGAATTCGATTCTGTCCTTATGTGGCTGTGCTTTGATGTCGCTGCAGAAATCCAATGTATGATTCTTCTGGCAGAATAAGCATGGCTTCTGAAAGGCATTAGCAGGCGTCACTGTGCTGCTCTTTTTGGGAGATGAGTTCTAGGGCCTTTCTTCCTCGGCCTGAGTGACGATAGTTGCAAAGCTGCTTCCCCTGGAACCACCTTTCCTGAGAGTCTTTGATTCAACAGGCTTGGCTTTCACTCTTCCATTGGTGGTCGGGCTGGCATCCTGGATGTTTCCAAACAATGGGTCCCTAGCAATTTTAGCCTGTTTGTCTATGAAATTCACTAAGTCTGCAAACCTGGCTCTACTTTTCCGTCTCTCCATTATCTCAAAGGCTGTTCTTCTCCATTGTTCTCTCATCCTGTAAGGAAGCTTAGAGATGACGATTCTCATAGTCGTAGGATTGTCCATCTCTTCCATGAATTCAACATCCTCCATGGTGTTGCGACATCCTATGAGGAAAAGAACATATGCGTTCAATGCCTCTCCGTCCTCCGATCTGATCTGTGGCCACTTGGTAGCCTTTTCAATATATGCAGTGGCTATCTTCAGCTCGTTACCATAGTGCTCCTGCAGCAACTTCCTGGCTTCTATGTATCCCCGGTCCAGTCTCATGTGTTCACAGCTTCTGACCAGGTCTTGTGGTTTACCACTGGTGTGCTGTCCCAGGTAGTACAACTTATCACTGCTGCTCTCTGTTTTGGAGTCAATGGCTTGTTCAAAGGATCTGATGAAGGGCTTATACTTGAGTGGGTCGCCTTGGAACACTGGTATGTCTCTTTGAGGGAGTCGAAACAGATTCTGTTGTTTTACAAGCATCTCTGTAATTTCGTTCTGACGTTGCATCACTCGGTATAGGCTTCTCCCTGTGTCTTCAGGCCTCTGGTGGTCATCAGCAGGGTCTAGTCTAGACCGTCTGACATCTGGGGTAGCATCACGTGCTCCTGTTAGTGGAGAGGCCACTCTTCCACGCTGTAATGCCAGGGGATTGCCTTCGGACTCTCTTGTAACTCTTGAAGGTGCCCTGGATCCAACTCTATGTGACAACATTGACTGGCAGTATTCGCTCCCGCCATCCCGTGAGCCTTCATAATCTTCATACGCACTCAACCTGGCGTCTGAGACCGCGATAGCTGTTTTTATCTCCAGCTGTTCTTTCTTTGCCTGCACCTGGGCCTGTTGGGCCTGCAGTTGGGCCTGTTGGGCCTGCACTTGGGCCTGCAGTTGGGCCTGTTGGGCCTGTTGGGCCTGCAGTTGGGCCTCTTGGACCTGCAGTTGGGCCTCTTCCCGTTCAAGAGCTTGCTTCTCCGCTAAAGATGCTGCGCGCGCCATGAACGCCGCCCGTTCAACCTCCTCTCTCATGCGTCGCGACGAGCTTGTGGTAGAAGCGACTGACCTGCGTCCAGAAACAGAGCTACCTTCTTTTCGATTTTTGCTTGGTCTGGCGGAAGTCTCTGAAATGCTATCGTCTGGTCCGACTTCATCGTCAACTTTATCTTTCTCTGCTGTATCAGCACCTTGACGAATCTTTAACATCCACTGTTCTGTGGCCTTGATATAGTCCTTAATGCTGGTTGATTTAAGATCAAACCAGTTGTGCTGATCAGCGTTTCCCTCTTCTTCAGACAGAAGTGCTAATACATCTTCATTGAGTACATTAAATTCTTCATGCAGCTTGGAGAAATCGTAATACATTATGGCCTAGAAATTCAGTGCCCTTAGCACCGATTTTGCGGCGCTAGAGGGCCTAGCGCTGCAATTGGCGCCGGTTCCTAAATTGCCTGGGGCCCTTCCGCGGCGGTAGACCGGTAGCGCTGCGCCGGCACCGATGACGTCATCGGTGTGCGCAGCGTCCCGGTTGCCGTGGTAACCCAGCCCCAAGCCGAAATTCAGTTGCAGCCGCCTCGCCAGTGGCAGCCGCAACTAAGACTCCGGCAAACGAGTGCTGCCGGAGTCTGCGCCGGCGCTTTAAGGAGGCGCGGCGGCCGGCCGCTTTCCCGCCGGCCGCCTGCCCGCAGCTCCCTCCCCGGACTTCTCCCCCCCCCCCGCGGAACAGATGCAAGCCCGGCACTTGTCCGAGGTGCCGGGCTCATTTTTGAGGACATTTGCGCGGGCCGCGGCCGGGTGCAGGCAGCTCCTCCTTAACGGAAGGAGGAGGCCTGCACTTCCCGAGCCTGCCGCACCGCAGCGGGCGCCGCAGCGCCGGAATAGCGCCGCAATGCGGCGCGTTGCGCCAGTTTTCAGGCGCTAAAACCCTTCAGTGGCGCCGGCAGCCGTTTGGGCGCGGCGCTACTGAATTTTTGGCGCGCGCAAAGTGACTTAGCGCCGGCGCTAACTTCCGGCGCTAAAGCCCTGGCGCAGCGCAAACTCAATTTCTAGGCCTATGTCTTCAGCTTTCTTAATATTAGCATTATCTTCCATGAGACGATCAATTATCTTCATTTTTCCAGTTATCTGAGCTAATTTAGCCTTCCTTGCACCTATGCTTCTATGTAACTTCTCTTTCATTGCCTTTGGGGGGAGCTTTATTTCCCTCTTTTGGCCAGCAATCCTTCTGGCTGGGGGAAGCTCCTGGCTCCGTAAGGCCTCGGCCATTTTACCCGCAGCTCTTATTTAGCTTCTCAATAGAATGAACAAAGCAAGTAACAGTCACTGTACCTTCGCTTTCTTATATTGTCGTCTGGCTCCGTGACCATTCATGTATACGTTCGCCGACGATTCCGTCCTTTCCTTCTTAGGGAGCAGTTTTTGACTAATGTAGTGGCGCTTCTTAGTTTCCAAACAGGCAGCCACTGAGCTGTGGGGCTGTTAACAACGAGTAGACGCGTGTCGAAATAAAACGTTCCCAAACGTAGCTTTGTCTTTTAAACTGTTTACTATAACACTTCACAAACGGAATTACAAAGCAAACACGTATAAACGAACACGGTCAAAAACTGTATTGCTCCAAACCTCACAACTTCTGCCTCCTTCAGCCACGTGGAGTTTAAACTGTAAAATGGCTGCATACCATGTGTGGCTTAGGGACTGTACCATTGTGGCAAGAATGAAGGGGGTGTCTCGGACTATACTACTGGAGCAAGAAAATAGGGGGTTTCTTAATACAATAAGTCAATCAGGTAAATTAACTGTATTATGCTATTTAACCAATATTTTAAAGTATTTTCTTAATCTTTTATGGCTCTTACATAATGATTGCATCAGATGATGCCAAAGGACACATGGGAGCAGTACTAGCCACCCTCCAGACACTTAAGAAAGCTGGCTTTAAATTGAAACCCAAAAAGGCACAGGTTGGACTGTCCAAAGTAAAGTATCTGGGGCACGAAATGAGCCAGGGGTATAAGGCACTCCCGCAGGAACAAAAGGCAGCCATAAAAGACATGCCAAGGCCAGTGACCGTCCGGGGAGTGAGGAAAGTGTTGGGACTGTTTAACTACTGCAGGAATTTTATATCAGACTTAGCAGGGAAAGCAGAGCCGATTCAATGGTTAGTTAAAGGGGGGGACCCACCACTGATAAGATAGAATGGGAATCGGAGCAGGACGAGGCTTATGCAAAATTAAAAGCAGCCCTGACGTCCACACCCGCACTAGGATTGCCAAATATAGTCAAACCATTCCATATATACTATAGTGTAGACGGGAACTTCTATAACGCTGTCGTCACCCAAGAGTATGGGGGAGATATGAGGCCAATTGCCTATTACTCCACCCAACAAACCCCCATGGCTAAAGGAATGGCGAGATGCGTGGCGGCCCTCGACTGCGCCACATGGGCAGTGCGGATATGCGAGCCCGTCACTATGTCAGGACAGCTGATATTACACACACAACACACAGTGTGGACCTGCTAAACACAGGCAAAATGAAGGCTGTATCAGACAGAAGGAGGGCGGCTTGGGAAGCAGTATTGATACCCAAGGACAGATTAGTCCAGATTATAAAGGGAACATAGAGTCAACCCCGCAGAGGGAATGCTATCAGAGGGTGAGGCACACGAGTGTCAGTTAGTATTCGAAGAAGAGGTCAGAGGAACCGTATAAGAATCGCCCCTTGAAAATCCCGAAAACTCCTTTTATGGAGATGGATCTCGCCGATTTATAAATGGGGAGCCACCCACTGGTTGGGCAGTCGTATCCGAGAACAGAGAAACAGTCGCAAAGGGAGGGCTTGAAGGAGGAACCTCAGCGCAGGTAGCAGAACTAGTGGCTCCCGCGGAAGCACTGAAATTGGCAAAAGGAAAACGAGTAAGTATATACACAGACAGTGGGTATGTGTTTGGGGTAGTGCATGATTATATGATAGCGTGGAATAGGAGAGGAAACATAGAAACATAGAAGATAGCAGCAGGAGTAGGCCATTCAGCCCCTCGAGCCTGCTCCGTCATTCAATGAGATCATGCCTGATCATCCAAATTCAGTACCCTGTCCCTGCCTTCTCCCCATATCCCTTGATCCCTTTAGCCTTAAAAAATATATCCAACTCCTTCTTGAATATATTTAATGAATTGGCCTCCACTGCCTTCTGTGGTAGAGAATTCCACAGGTTCACCACTCTCTGGGTGAAGAAATTCCTCCTCATCTCTGTCCTGAATGGCTTACCCCTTATCCTTAGACTGTGACCCCTGGTTCTGTACTCCCCGACCATCGGGAACATCCTTCCTGCATCCAGTCTGTCCAGTCCTGTAAGAATTTTATAAGTTTCAATCAGATCCCCTCTCATTTTTCTAAACTCCAGCGAGTATAAGCCCAATCGACCCAATCTCTCCTCATACGTCATTCCTGCCATCCCAGGTATCAGTCTGGTGAATCTTCGCTGCACTCCTTCCATGGCAAGAACATCCTTCCTCAGATAAGGCGACCAAAACTGCACACAATACTCAAGGTGTGGTCTCATCAAGGCCCTGTACAACTCATAGGCCTAGAAATTGGGTTTTGGCGCAGCGACGGCTTTAGCGCCGGAAGTTAGTGCCGGAGCTAAGTCGCACTGGGCGGGCCAAAAATTCACTAGTTCTGCGCCCAAACGGCTGCCGGCGCTGCTGAAAGCTGTTTGCGCCTGAAAACTGGCGCTACGCGCTGAATTGCGGCGCTATTCCGGCGCTGCGGCGCCCGCTGCGGTGCGGCAGGTTCGGGAAGTGCAGGCCTCCTCCTTCCCTTAAGAGGAGCTGCCTGCACCCGGCCGCGGCCCGCGAAAATCATTGTAAAAATGAGCCCGGCACCTCGGACAAGTGCCGGGCTTCCATCTGTCCCGGGGGGGGGGGGGGGAGAAGTCCGGGGAGGGAGCTGCGGCCAGGCGGCCGGCGGGAAAGCGGCCGGCCACCGTGGGGCCTTTAATGCGCCGGCGCAATGTCCAGTAAGGCACCTCTGCCAGAACGTTGCTTGCGGCTGCCACGGGCGAGGCGGCCGCAAGTCAATTTCGGAGTTCGGGCGGGTTACCATGGCAACCGGGACGCTGCGCACACCGATGACGTCATCGGTGCCAGCGCAGCGCTAACGGCATAACGCCGATTTAGGGACCCACTCAATTTCCAAACTGGCCATAACTCCGGCGCTAGGCCCTCTAGCGCCTCAAAAGCGGCGCTAAGCCTACCGAATTTCTAGGCCATAGAGTTATACAGCACAGAAAGAGGCCCTTCAGCCCATCGCATCCGCGCCGGCCATCAAGCCCTGTCTAATCTAATCCCATTTTCCAGCATTTGGTCCGTAGCCTTGTATGCTATGGCATTTCAAGTGCTCATCCAAATGCTTCTTGAATGTTGTGAGTGTTCCTGCATCTACCACCCTTTCAGGCAGTGAGTTCCAGTTTCCAACCACCCTCTGGGTGAAAAAGTTCTTCCTCAAATCCCCTCTAAACCTCCTGCCCCTTACCTTGAATCTATGCCCCCTTGTTATTGACCCCTCTATTAAGGGAAAAAGTTCCTTACTATCTACCCTATCTATGCCCCTCATAATTTTGTACACCTCAATCAGGTCCCCCCTCATCCTTCTCTGCTCCAAGGAAAACAACCCCAGCCTGTCCAGTCTTCCTTCATAGCTGAAGCGCTCCAGCCCAGGTAACATCCTGGTAAATCTCCTCTGCACCCTCTCCAAAGCAAGCACATCCTTCCTGTAGTGTGGCGACCAGAACTGCACACAGTATTCCAGCTGTGGCCTTAACAGCGTTTTGTACAGCTCCATCATAACCTCCCTGCTCTTATATTCTATGCCTCGGCTAATGAAGGTGATGCGCTATCAATTACTACAAAAGACTGAAGTTGAGTGAGTAACAAACAGGCTTTTATTACCAAAGAACGGAGCATGCCTCTCGTGGTTGCCTGGTATCCAAAAGTGCAGGGGGCTGCCGAACAGTCACCTTTATACCCGGCCATGAGGGTGGAGCCAGGGGCTGAGTCAGCTGAGGCATGCACAGACAAGTACAACAATGTGCAAGAGTGAACAACAGTGAACAACAGTGAACAACAATACTAACAACAGTGGTTTACCACAGAAGGCAAGTATCCCATATGCCTTTTTAACCACCTTATCCACCTGTTCTGCTGCCTTCAGGGATCTATGTACATGCACACCAAGGTCCCTCTGATCCTCTGTCTTTCCGAGGGTCTTACCATTCATTGTGTATTCCCTTGCCTTGTTAGTCCTCCCAAAATGCATCACCTCACACTTTTCAGGGTTTAATTCCATTTGCCACTGTTCCGCCCATCTGACCAACCCATCTATATCGTCCTGTAGCCTGAGGCTTCCCTCCTCGCTATTTACCACCCCACTAATTTTCGTGTCATCTGCAAACTTACTGATCATACCCTTTACATTCACATCCAAATCATTAATGTAGACCACAAACAGCAAGGGACCCAGCACCGATCCCTGCGGTACCCCACTGGACACAGGCTTCCAGTCACAAAAACAACCTTCCACCATCACACTCTGCCTTCTGCCACGAAGCCAGTTTTGGATCCAATGTGCCAAGGCACCCTGGATCCCATGGGCTCTTACCTTCCTGACCAGTCTCCTTTGCGGGACTTCTTCAAAAGCCTTACTGAAATCCATGTAAACCACATCCACTGCACTACCCTCATCCACACACCTAGTCACCCCCTCGAAAAATTCAATCAAATTGGTCAGACATGATCTTCCCTTGACAAAGCCATGCTGGCTATCCCTAATTAATCCTTGCCTCTCCAAGTGGAGACTAATTCTGTCCCTCAGAATTTTTTCCAATAATTGCCCTACCACTGATGTTAGGCTCACTGGCCTGTAATTCCCTGGTTTATCCCTACTACCCTTCTTGAATAATGGTTCTACATTAGCTGTTCTCCAGCCCTCTGGCACATCCCCTGTGGCCAGAGAGGTTCTGAAAATTTGTGTAGGAGCCCCTGCAATCTCCTCCTTTGCCTCACATAGTAGCCTGGGATACATCTCGTCCGGGCCTGGGGATTTATCCACTTTTAAGCCCGCTAAAATCGCTAGTACCTCCTCCCTCTCAATGCTAATATGTTTAAGTATATCACAGTCCCCCTGCCCGATTTCTATGTCTACATCGTCCTTCTCCATAGTGAACACAGATGCAAAAAATTCATTTAAAACCCCACCTACATCTTTCGGCTCTACACACAGATTGCCACTTTGGTCCCTAATGGGCCCTACTCTTTCCCTAGTTATCCTCTTGCCCTTAATATACTTATAAAACACCTTAGGATTTTCCTTTATTTTGCTCGCCAGTGTTACTTCATGGCCCCTCCTCGCTCTCCTAATTTGTTTTTTAAGTATCCCCCTGCACTTTTTATACTCCTCTAGGGCTTCCTCTGTTTTTAGTCCTTTGTATCCCTTGACATCCAAGGTTCCCTGGGGTTGTTGGTCCCACCCTTGACCTTTACGGGAACATGTTGCCATTGTACTCTCTCAATTTCTTTTCTGAAAGACTCCCATTGCTCCGATGTGGATTTTCCTTCAAGTAGCTGATCCCAGTCCACATTGGCCAGATCCTGCCTTATCATATTAAAAATGGCCTTCCCCCAATTTAGAACCTTTATTTCCGGTCCATCCTTGTCCTTTTCCATGACTACCTTAAATCTCACTGAATTATGGTCACTGTCACCAATGTGCTCACCTACTAACACTTCTACCACTTGCCCGGCCACATTCCCTAGAATTAGGTCCTGTACCGCCCCCTCTCTTGTAGGACTTTCTACATGCTGGCTCAAAAAGCTCTCCTGGATGCACTTTAAGAATTCTGCACCCTCTGAGCCTTTCACACTCTGACTATCCCAGTTAATATTAGGGAAGTTGAAATCCCCCACTATTATTACCCTATTATTTGCACACATCTCTGAGATTTCCCGACATATCTGTTCCTCTATCTCCCCCTGAATGTTAGGGGGCCTATAGTACACTCCTAGCAAAGTGCTTGCCCCCTTTTTGTTTTTAAGTTCTACCCATATGGCCTCATTAGAGGAACCTGTTAATATATCATCCCTCCTCGCAGCAGTAATTGACTCCTTAATTAATATTGTGACACTCCCTCCTCTTTTACACCCCCCTCTGTCTCGCCTGAAGATTCTATACCCCAGAATATTGAGCTGCCAGTCTTGCCCCTCCCTCAACCATGTCTCCGTGATAGCAACAATATCATACTCCCATGTGTTCATCAACAACTTCAGTTCATCCACCTTATTCGTAAGACTCGTTGCATTAAAATAAATGCCATTCAGCCTTGCCCTACTCCCTTGTGCCGTTACATATTTGCTCTGCCTTCCAGTCTGACTTGTTTTTTCCTCTATATTTGGCTGTACATCACCCCCTATTATAGCTCCACTCTGTATCCCATTTCCCTGCCAAGTTAGTTTAAACCCCTCCGAACAGTGCTAGACAACCTCCCCGCAAGGATATTTGTCCCATTCTGGTTCAGGTGCAACCCGTCTGACTTGTACAAGTCCCACCTTCCCCAGGAGCAGGCCCAGTGATCCAGGAGGCATCCTTGTTCTTGTACTCAAACCCTCGCGCTATGAATGCCAACATACCATTTGCCTTCTTAACCGCCTGCTGCACCTGCATGATTACCTTCACCGACTGGTGCACAAGGACACCCAGGTCTCGTTGCACTTCCCCTTCTCCCAATCTATTGCTGTTCAGATAATAATCTGCCTTCCTGTTTTTGCCACCAAAGTGGATAACCTCACATTTATCCACATTATACTGCATCTGCCATGCTTCTGCCCAGTCACCCAACCTGTCCAAATCATACTGGAGTTTCTCGGCATCCTCCTCACAGCACACACAGCTTTGTGTCATCTGCAAACTTGGAGATATTACATCTAGTTCCCTCGTCTAGATCATTTATGTATATTGTGAATAGCTGGGGTCCAAGGACCAATCCCTGCGGTACCCCACTAGTCACTGCCTGCCACTCGGAAAAAGAGCCGTTTATTCCAACTCTTTGCTTCCTGTCTGCCAACCAGTTCTTTATCCAAGTCAGTACCTTGCCCCCAATCCCATGTGCCTTAACTTTACATGCTAATCTCTTATGCGGGACCTTATCGAAAGCCTTCTGAAAATCCAAGTACACCGCACCCACTGGTTCTCCCTTATCTATTTTACCAGTTACATCCTCAAAAAATTCCAGTAAATTAGTCAAGCATGATTTACCTTTTGTAAACCCATGTTGACTTTGTGGATATGTAACCTCCGGAGGAGGACAAATACATCATGAGGAGGTAGTGAGAGACCCAGTAGAAGTGGTAAAAGGAGCAGAAGAGGTAGCAGTGATTAAAATAAAGGCACACCGCAAGATAGTGAGCAAACAACAAAAAGGAAATATGATAGCTGATCAGGCAGCAAGAGCAGCAGGTAGAATAACAGCAGAGGAAGTGAACATTAAAAGAATCCAAGAGGAGACCAAAATGGAGGAGCAGGAGCAGTGGACAAAGAGAGGCGCAGCCAAAGGTAGAGATGGAACATGGAAAAAGGATCACAGGGTGACCGGACTGACACCATATGAACTCAGGACTGGACGAGCAATGTGTCTGCCGGAAGGAGTAGCATCTGGTAGCGAGGGACTAGGACCCTTAAAAGATAAAATGAGGAAATACGTACAAACATTGGATAATCAATTGAAGGAGCACAAACAAGAAGTTAAAGAACAACAAGACATCAGAGATAAAAATACACAAAAGCAGGGGGCCTCGGAGCCCCTACCCAAGGTGGGCGAGCAGGTATTTGTTAAAATATTGCCAGAGAGATCGGGATTCTCACCTAGATGGACCGGACCATTTGAGGTTATCATGACCAGCGATACGTGCACATGTATAGATATGAGGGGAAAGGGTAGATAGAAACATTGGGCTCAATTAAAACGGTACAACAATAACCCATCTGATCTTAAATCCCACAGAAACAATGGAATAAACACCGGAGATAAACTAACCTCTGGTGACGACCAGGCTTCTGCTTAATTTACAGGGAAACTTCACCATGAAGGTGTGATTACTGCTGGGACACGAAATAAGCGAAGGGACGTCCCACATTACACGACAAGTACATGATGAAGAAGCACCATGTTTTAATGGAACAATCACATTCGGAGTCTCATCCACGGCTCCCAATACACAGAAAGAAGAGACAAGCGAACCGAGGATGCTACAATGTCCAGATATGAAACCTGGACCCATGAATGGACTAGTATTATTTACCGAGGGAGAACAATTGTATGGTAACGGGAGACACGAAATTGTACCGGTGCTAATGAACTTAACCATGTTACAATGGCCAGGATATTGTGAAAGGTTTACTAAAACTGGAGAATTGTATGCATATATGATGAAGAATGTAATTAACCAAGCTGCTGATGTGACAGGGGCTTCTAGTTTTAGGGGACATGCTGCATTCCACCAAAGGATTAAGAGGAGCTTAGGAACCGATATACTCACGGGAATAAACACGGGGACATCATTCATGTGCGAGTCAGCAGAGAGTACTGTGAGTTTGGGTAAGTGTGAGAGTTCTTTAATTGTTATTTCTCTTTAAATCATTCTTGATAAGATTACTTAAGCAGTTTAAGTAAAGGGGAAAAGTTAAATATTTGGGATTCTGTTGGTTTAAGAAGAGTAAAACAAGGTAACACTGCAGTAGGAGTAAATTGGCACAGCAGGCAGTGGAAACCAGTTCTCTAACCAATCAGCAGGGGTGACTCATTTGGCTGTAAACAAACAAACAGTATAAAAAGACCAGTGCTTGTGCGAGCAAGCACTGAGTGCGAGTCAGCAGAGAGTGCTGTGAGTTTAGGTAAGTGTGAGTTCGGGTAAGTGGGGTGTTAGGTGCTCTTTTCAAACTTTAACTCTGTGGGTTGTAGTTAATAAGGCCTTTCTGGTGCAGAATGACTGTTGGTAAACCATTTAACTGGTGTAATTAGAGGGATTGATTTAATTTAAATCCAATTAATTAAAGGGGATACTAGCATCTATAATCGGGCAGAGGGTGTCCATAACTAACAATAAAAAATGTAATTAATTACATAGAATGGAGCAGGTGATGTGTTACTGTTGCGAGATGTGGGAGCCAGTGGACCCCATTGAGGCACACGGTGATTACATCTGTGACAAGTGTCTGCTGCTACAGGAACTCCAGCTCCGTGTTGATGAGCTGGAGTCTGAGCTTCAGACACTGCGACACATCAGGGAGGGGGAGAAGTACCTGGACTCTGTGTTTCAGGAGGTGGTCACACCTATGAAGTTAATTAATTCAGATGTAGCCCATGGTCAGGGACAGGACGGTGTGACTACAAGTGAGGCAGGTACGGGGATCCAGGAGGTAGTGTTGGAGGAGCCGCAGCCCTTGCTCTTGTCCAACAGGTTCGAGGTTCTTACTCCCTGTGGGGACAGGAGCAGGGACTGCAGGGAGGATGAGCAACCTGGCCACAGCACCATGGAATGGGGGGCCATTCAAGAGGGGGGATTAAATAGAAATGTTGTAGTGGTAGGGGATAGTATTATTAGGGGGATAGATAGAGTTCTCTGCAGCCGAGAGCGAGAGTCCCGAAGGCTGTGTTGCCTACCTGGTGCCAGGGTTAAGGACATCTCCTCTGGGCTGGAAAGAAACTTGCAGTGCGAGGGGGTGGATCCAGTTGTCATGGTCCATGTTGGTACAAATGACGTAGATAGGACTAGGAAGCCGGTTCTGTTAAAGGAGTATGAGCAGCTAGGGGTCAAATTAAAAAACAGAACCTCAAGGGTAATAATCCCTGAGCCACGAGCGAATTTGGCTAGGACAAATAAAATTAGAGAGTTAAATGCATGGCTCAAAGACTGGTGTGGGAGAAATGGGTTTTGCTTCCTGGGACACTGGCACCAGTACTGGGGCAGGAGGGAGCTGTTCCGTTGGGACGGGCTTCACTTGGCCAGTGCTGGGACTAGAGTCCTGGTGAATCATATAACTAGGGCTGTAGAGAGGGCTTTAAACTAACTAGTGGGGGGGAGGTTCCGAGAGAGCAAATAATAAAAATGACAACAGAGAAGGTCATAGACTTAGGTAGCAGTGGGGAAATTAAAAACCAGAGCATGTCAGGAAGGGGCAGAAGGTATGGAGTAAAAGGTAAAGTAATAAAAAGGGCAAAAGCAGGAACTAAGTGACACAAAACATATTTGAAAGTTCTCTATCTGAATGCACGTAGCATTCGTAACAAAATAGACGAGTTAATGGCACAAATAACTACATATGGGTATGATCTTGTGGCCATTACAGAAACATGGCTGCAGGGTGACAATGCCTGGTAATTAAACATACCAGGTTATTTAACGATCAGGAAGGACATGCAGGAAGGAAGGGGAGGTGGGGTGGCTATGTTAATAAAGGAAGGAATCACTGTAATACAGAGAAATGATATTGGGTCAAAAGGTCGGGATAATGAAACAGTTTGGGTGGAGATAAGGAATAATAAGGGGGAAAAAACACTAGTGGGCGTAGTCTATAGGCCTCCGAACAGTTGCAACTCTGTTGGACGGAGTATCAATCAGGAAATAGTTGAGGCTTGTAATAAGGGAACATCTATAATTATGGGGGATTTTAACTATCATATTAATTGGACAAATCAAATTGGGCAGGGCTGCCTTGAGGATGAGTTCATTGAGTGTATTAGGGATGGGTTTCTTGAGCAGTATGTAACTGAACCGACCAGGGGGCAAGCAACCTTAGATCTGGTCATGTGTAACGGGACAGGATTAATTAAAAATGTCCTAGTAAAGGATCCCCTTGGAATGAGTGACCATAACATGGTTGAATTCCATATTCAATTAGAGGGTGAGAAGGTTGGATCTCAAACAAGCGTGCTAAGCTTGAATAAACGAGACTATGAAGGTATGAGAGCGGAATTGAGTAGAGTGGATTGGGAAAATAGATTAAAGGGGAAGACGATACATGATCAGTGGTGTACATTTAAGGAGTTATTTTACACTTCCAAAAAATATATATTCCACTGAGAAGAAAAGGGTGTAAAAGAAAAGACAGCCATCCATGGCTAAGTAAAGAAATTAAGGATAGTATTCAACTAAAAACAAGGGCATATAAGGTAGCCAAATCTAGTGGGAGGATAGAGGATTGGGAAAATTTTAAAAGACAGCAAAAAATAACAAAAAGATTGATTAAGAAAGGGAAGATAGATTATGAAAGTAAATTAGCAAAAAATATAAAAACAGATAGTAAGAGTTTTTATAGTTATATAAAAAGAAAAAGGGTGGCTAAAGTAAATGTTGGTCCCTTAGAGGATGAGACCGGGAAATTAATGGTGGGAAATATGGCGATGGCAAAAACACTGAATGAATATTTTGTATTAGTCTTTACAGTAGAGGACACTAAGAATATCCCAACACTGGACAAACAGGGGGCTATAGGGGGGGGGAGGAGCTAAACACGATCAAAATCACTAAGACTCGGTAAAATAATGGGACTCAAGGCGGATAAATCACCTGGACCTGATGGCTTACATCCTAGGGTCTTGAGGGAAGTGGCGGTAGGGATTGTGGATGCATTGGTAATAATTTTCCAAAACTCCCTGGACTCAGCAAAGGTCCCGGCAGACTGGAAAACTGCTAATGTAACACCCTTATTTAAAAAGGGCAGTAGACAGAAGGCTGGAAACTATAGACCGGTTAGCCTAATATCTGTGGTATGTAAAATTTTGGAGTCCATTATTAAGGAGACAGTAACAGGACATTTGGATAAACATAATTTAATAGGACAAAGTCAGCATGGTCTTATGAAAGGGAAGTCATGTTTGACAAATTTGCTGGAGTTCTTTGAGGAAGTAACATATAGGGTGGATAAAGGGGAACCAGTGGACATAGTGTATTTAGACTTCCAAAAGGCATTTGACAAGGTGCCACACAAAAGATTATTGCTTAAGATAAAAAATCACGGGATTGGGGGTAATATTCTGGCATGGATAGAGGATTGGCTATCTAACAGAAGGCAGAGAGTTGGGATAAATGGGTCATTCTCAGACTGGCAATCAGTAACTAGTGGTGTTCCGCAGGGGTCAGTGCTGGGTCCCCAACTCTTTACAATCTATATTATTGATTTGGAGGAGGGGACCGAGTGTAACATATCAAAGTTTGCAGATGATACTAAGATGGGAGGGAAAGTAGTGAGTGAGGAGGACATAAAAAACCTGCAAGGGGACATAGACAGGCTAAGTGAGTGGGCAGAGATTTGGCAGATGGAATACAATACCGGAAAGTGTGAGGTTATGCACTTTGGCAGGAAAAATCGTAGAGCAAATTATTATCTTAATGGCAAGAAACTTGAAAGTACTGAAGTACAAAGGGATCTGGGGGTCCTGGTGCACGAAACTCAAAAGGTTAGTATGCAGGTGCAGCAAGTGATTAAGAAGGCCAATGGAATGTTGGCTTTCATTGCTAGGGGGATAGAATATAAAAATAGGGAGGTATTGCTTCAGTTGTACAAGGTATTGGTGAGACCGCACCTGGAATACTGCATACAGTTTTGGTGCCCATACTTAAGAAAAGACATACTTGCTCTTGAGTCAGTACAAAGAAGGTTCACTCGGTTAATCCCGGGGATGAGGGGATGGACATATGATGAGAGGTTGAGTAGATTGGGACTCTACTCATTGGAGTTCAGAAGAATGAGAGGCGATCTTATTGAAACATATAAGATTGTGAAGGGGTTGGATCGGGTGGATGCGGGGAGGATGTTCCCGATGATGGGTGAAACTAGAACTAGGGGGCATAGTCTTAGAATAAGGGGCTGCTCTTTCAAAACTGAGATGAGGAGGAACTACTTCACTCAGAGGGTGGTAGGTCCATGGAATATACTGCCCCAAAAAGCTGTAGAAGCTACATCATTACATAAATTTAAAACAGAAATAGACAGTTTCCTAGAAGTAAAGGGAATTAAGGGTTACGGGGAGCGGGCAGGAATTTGGACATGAATCTAGGTTCGGATCGGTCATGGCCCTGTGGGTAGCGGAGCGGGCCCAGGGGCCGTGTAGCCTGATCCTGCTCCTATTTCGTGTGTCTAATTCTGTTAGATTCAGGAGATGGTTCTGTGATAGTAGATTGGCGGTTAGGATCAGATCAGCCATGATCTTATTGAATGGCGGAGCAGGCTCGAGGGGCCGATTGGCCTTCTCCTGCTCCTATTTCTTATGTTCTTATGTAATGCCCTAGATATACAAGGAGTCCAAAGTAGTGTGGAACGACTACAAAGTGTAATACAGCAGATTTTAGAGAAGGAAACTGGTTTGGTTCGACAAGGATCAGAGTTGGGAGGACATAGGATAAGAAAATTACTCGAGGGAATCAAGGTTATAGAGGACCATGCCAGCATTATCAACAAACTAAACCATAGAGATAAGGAACAGGCAAAAGACGGGGTAGGGAGAGGCTTGTGTCATGCCTATGGCCAATGGATCACCGGACAGCTAAAACATAATCTGGCACAGATACCGCGAGGCAACTTACCAGACTGGATTAACAGCACACAGCTCTATGGCCTGAGCCAGAATCCAGGCCCTCTGAGTGCTTGTACCCTCAAAGGGATGACCAGAGTATATCCAGTGCTACAAAAATGTAAAGCAGAAGTGACAGCAATGATAGGCATGGTACTCCTGATACCACTGGTGGGACTAGACATGACTCCATACCCACAGTACCAGGTAACAAACAGAGGCATAGTGAGGGGTGAGACATACCTCCAATACTATCCAATTGATACCTATGCCATCAGGAAGAATGGTACTATGAGAGGAGTCTCCCTAAACGGATGCCATGGGAAAGGCACGCTTACGATATGCCCACATCCGGTAGGAGAAGGCCCTAAGGATGAGTGCGGCTGTAATAAGACAGAGGGATGTGTGTTGAAATTATCACATGTTGATCACCATCACACCCGCTCGGAATATAGAGGCGAAGGGGAGTATTGTATAGCCACCACAGAGACTGAGTACAAATATAGTAATCTTATATGTGCAATCACAATGCCCAACTTTTGCTTTATGCCAAAGATCCATGTGACAATTGGACACACCAGATTGGTGTATGTACATTCAAGGGAGGAGATAAAACTAAACGTGCCAGATAGTCTGAAGGACGAGTTGGTTAATTATGAAGATCCAGTAGGGGCCCCAATACCCCGCCTGCAAAAGGATCTGCAAGAAATGAAAGAGGATTTAAGTAAGATGGTGAAACAATACATAGTGTTGCAAAGGAATCTTGGGGAATTAGAAAGGGACATAGAGGTAGAGCTACAGGAAGTCCCGTGGTATGAGAAGCTGTGGGATTGGGGAATGAATGTCAACATACACCCATGGATCTGCATCATTTCTCATATATTAGTGATAGTACAGTTAGTCATGGCTATAGGATGGGGAATAGCAGCATGCACCGCTTGTAAAAAGAAACGGACCAAACAAAGCTAAAGCGAGTCGGAAAACACAAGTTTGCTCTAAACATGATGGGTATGCAGGGCCTCCCGAACCAGCGCCTGATCACCACATGGGGCAGGAGGCACAGCGATGCTTATACATGTGGTTTAACTTGGGCAAGGGTCAAGTACCAAAAGGGGGGATTGCAGTGGGGAAAGAGTTAAACTGACATCGCTGGCAGTTTCACTGAATGGTGTAATAAAGACAATAATCTAATGGGCCTTTTGCAGTAGTAAGCTTTTTCTAAGTTGATAACATAGTCGGATGTGGAAACCATAAGAGACCTAAGAGGATGTAAGTTCTGTTCTGGCAGGAAAGTAAAACAATGAGTTGGAAGTAAAAGAGGCAGGAAAGGAGGACAATGAGTCAGAAGTACAATGTTGATGAGACCCCATCTGGCATAAACAAAGGTCAGAGGTGCAACAACAGCTTGAAGGATAACGGCCGATAATAAAGGCGGTACTTTAATGTAACGCGGCATAGGCAACCAATCAGTGAAGATGCATGTGGGCCAAGGTCCAATCAGGTGGTAGGAATCAATTTAACATGAGATGGCCATGTGTATTGTAATGTATAAAAATGTAGTGTTTGCTGCACCAATTTGGAAAGGTCTGGCTAAGACAGAGCAGACTGTTTCCCCACCGGTGCAATAAAGACAACTTGACTATCGATCTAAAACCTTGTGTCGAGTGTTGGTTTAAAATACTCCACAACAGTGTAATCACGGACAAATTATTCTAAAGAGCTTTTAAAAGCTACAAGATACGGGACTGAAGACGTTCCTCAAACGGAGGGGGGACAAATCCCAGGGACATGATGGTTTCCATCCAAGGATTTTGAGGGAAGCCAGGGTAAGGAATAACGGAGGGTCCCCGAGTATAAATTGGCTGGCGCCTTTCCCTACATTACAACAGCGACAGCAATTCAAAATCAATGAATTGGCCGTGCAGCCCTTTGGGCATCCTGGGGTCATGAAGGGCGGCGAATAAATGCACCCTCGCCTCTGAGTCAGAGGTTGTGGGTTCAAGTCCCACTCCAGAGACTTGAGCCCAAAAATCCAGGCTGATGCTCCAGTGCAGTGCTGAGGGAGTGCTGCACTGTCAGAGGTGCCGTCTTTCAGATGAGACGTTAAACCGACACCTCGTCTGCTCTCTCGGGTGGACGTAAATGATCCCAGGGCACTATTTCGAAGATGATTAGGGGAATTATCCCTGGTGTCCTGGCCAACATCTACCCCTCAATCAACATCACTAAAAAAAAACAGATTATCTAGTCATTATTACATTGCATAGAAACATAGAAAAATAGGAGCAGGAGTTGGCCATTCGGCCCTTCGAGCCTGCTCCGTCATTCAATATGATCATGGCTGATCCTCCATCTCAATACCATATTCCCGCTCTCTCCCCGTACCCCTTGATGCCTTTTGTGTCTAGAAATCTATCTAACTACCTTCTTAAATATATTCAGTGACTTGGCCTCCACAGCCTGCTGTGGTAGAGAATTCCACAGGTTCACAACCCTCTGAGTGAAGAAATTTCTCCTCATCTCAGTCCTAAATGGCTGACCCCGTATCCTGAGACGGTGACCCCTTGTTCTAAACCCCCAGCCAGGGGAAACATCCTCCCTGCATCCAGTCTGTCTAGCCCTGTCAGAATTTTATACGTTTCAATGAGATCCTCTCTCATTCTTCTAAACTCTAGTGAATACAGGCCTAGTCGACCCAATCTCTCCTCATACGACAGTCCTGCCATCCCAGGAATCAGTCTGGTGAACCTTCGCTGCACTCCCTCTATGGCAAGTATATCCTTTCTTAGGTAAGGAGACCAAAACTGCAGACAGTACTCCAGGTGTGGCCTCACCAAGGCCCTGTATAACTGTAGTAAGACATCCTTGCTCCTGTACTCAAATCCTCTTGCAATGAAGGCCAACATACCATTTGCCTTCCTAACTGCTTGCTGCACCTGCATGTTTGCTTTCAGTGACTGGTGTACAAGGACACCCAGGTCCCTCTGTACATCAACATTTCCCAATCTATCACCATTTAAATAATACTCTGCCTTTCTGTTTTTTCTACCGAAGTGGATAACTTCACATTTATCCACGTTATGCTGCATCTGTCATGTATTTGCCCACTCACTCAACTTGTCTAAATCACCTTGAAGCCTCTTTGCATCCTCCTCACAACTCACAATCCCACCTAGTTTCGTGTCGTCAGCAAACTTGGAAATATTACATTTGGTTCCCTCATCCAAATCATTGATATATATTGTGAATAGCTGGGGCCCAAGCACTGACCCCTGCGGTACCCCACTAGTCATCGCCTGCCACCCCAAAAAAGACCCATTTATTCCAACTCTGTTTCCTGTCTGTTAACCAATTTTTAATCCATGCCAGTATATTACCCCCAATCCCATGTGCTTTCATTTTGCACACTAACCTCTTATGTGGGACTTTATCAAAGGCGTTCTGAAAATCCAAATACACATCCACTGGTTCTCCCTTAACTATTCTACCAGTTACATCCTCAAAAAACTCCAGTAGGTTTGTCAAACACGATTTTCCTTTCATAAATCCATGCTGACTTTGTCTAATCCCGTTGATATTTCCTAAGTATCCTGTTATCACATCCTTCATAATAGAGTCTAGCATTTTCCCTACTACTGATGTGAGGCTAACCGGTCTGTAGTTCCATGTTTTCTCTCTCCCTCCTTTTTTAAATAGTGGGGTTACATTTGCCACCCTCCAATCTGCAGGAACTGTTGCATAATCTATATAATTTTGGAATTGCTGTTTGTGGGATGTTGCTGAGCACAACTTGGCTGCTGGTTTTCCTACATTACAACAGTGACTCCACTTCATTGGCTGTAAAGCGCTTTGGGACATCTGATGATCGTGAAAGGCGCTATACAAGTCTTTCTTTAAGTTCTTTGTTTCTCTTTTTCACTCCATTTTGACCCAGACTGTCCAGCAATGGAGGGGCTATCATAGAATCACAGAAATTTAGGGCACAGAAGGAGGCCATTCAGCCCATCGTGCCTGAGCCGGCCAAAAAGCAGCTTTCCAGCCTAACCTCACTTTCCAGCTCTTGGTCCGTAGCCCTGCAGGTGACAGCACTTCATGTGCATATCCAGGTACTATTTACAGGAAAAGTTCTGATATCCGGCACCGACGGGACCGAGCTGCTGCCGATCTATCAAAACTTCCGGATAGACCAGCGCTAATGTTGAAGGATACGGAGGTTTAAATCTCCGTATCTGGCAACAAACACTGTTGCTTAGCAACAGCTTGTAAACACTCGGCCCGTACCTTGGAAGCGTCTCTGAAGCTGTTGCTAAGCTACAGAGACGCTTTCCAGAGCCTGACTGTTAAAAAAATGCTAGGAGAAGAAAAAAAAACTAACCAAAACGGCTGCTGATTTCTGCCGTTAGGTCGAGGTTTCCAGGCATATAACCTCCGGATAAACCAAAGTTTCCTGCAACTGAAATAAGGGTTTCTGCCTCTCCCACCCTTTCAGGCAGAAAGTTCCAGACCCCGACCACCCTCTGAGCGAAAAAAATTCTCCTCAACTGCCCTAGAGTCAGTTGGTTGCGCCAGCCGGTAGCGCCTTAGGAGGAGTAGATGTCGGGCGCTAGGCGGCTAGCGGCCGGGCGCAGCGTGATCTGCGCCTCTCCCCAACTTCACTCACGATTTAGCGGCGGCGCAAAGTCTTTGCGCGCACTCAGCTGCGCGCGCAGATCCTGACGTCATTTCCTCGTGCAACGCCCTTTGTGCGCCCCAAACCGGAAATTCAGTCACAACGCCCTCTTGTGCGCCTGGCGCCCCTAGCGACTGGTAGAGTGGAATGGTGCTCAGTCGATGCGGGGCGCGGGGGGCGCAAATTAAAGGGCACTCCTCCTGCACTAGAAAAGGCTGCCATTTCGCAGCAGTCCTTCTTGAGAGACGGATCTTTGCAGAGAGACCAAGGTAGAGAGCTTTCTGCTTTGGCTCAACACTCGGACAGGTACTTGTGGCTTCAGGCCACAGCTTTCCACTTGTCTTTGCCTTCATTGACATATCATTGTTTGCTAACATATAATGGGGGCTGCAATGGGTGCAAACGCTGGCCTTCTCCATTGCATCCAAAGGGCTCACAGACGCCGTGAGAGAGTGGCAGTCCTGGCTAGACGGAGAGGGGGCAACAGGCGTCGGGAACGGAGGCCTTACCCACCCAGGGTATACCGCCAGCAGTTCTCCTATCTCAACATGTCTGACGAGCAGTGTGTTCGGAGGCTGCGATTCCGAAGGGAGGTGGTCACAGAGATCTGCCACCTGCTTGGCGGTGATCTGCAGCCACATCAGAGGAGCAGGACGTCTCTGTCGGTGGCAGTGAAGGTGACGATGGCTCTCAACTTCTATGCCACCGGCTCCTTCCAATCCGCTACTGGGGACATTTCCAACATCTCCCAGTTCACCGTGCATTGCTGCATCCGCCAGGTGACCAATGCCCTTTTCAAAAGGAGACGTCAGTTCATCTCCTTCTCCATGGCCCTTGCCAAGCAGCAACAGCGTGCAATGGGCTTTGCAGCATTCGCGGGCTTCCCCATGGTGCAGGGCGCCATTGACTGCATGCATGTGGCTTTGCGGGCACCTCTGGAGAATTCTGAGGATTACCGCAACTGGAAGGGCTACCATTCGCTGAACGTCCAGCTGGTGTGTGACCACAGGCAGCTCATCCTAGCTGTCAATGCCCGCTTTCCAGGCAGCAGCCACGATGCCTTCATCCTGCGCCAGACTTCTGTGGCAGACATGTTCCAGGCCCAGCCTCACCCACGAGGATGGCTTCTCGGGGACAAAGGCTATCCTTTGTGTACCTGGCTGATGACCCCGCTCCGTGCGCCCAGCACCCCTGCTGAAGAGGGATACAACGACAGCCATCAAGCGACCAGGAACATAATTGAGCAAACAATCGGCGTCCTGAAGCAACGGTTCCGCTGTCTGGATCGTTCCAGTGGAGCCCTACAATATTCGCCGGAGCGAGTCTCCCATTTCGTGGTCGTGTGCTGCATGCTGCACAACCTGGCTATCCGCAGGACTCAGCCACTGCCACCAGAGATTGGAGGACCACCTGAGGAGGAGGAGGAGGAGGAGGACCAGCACAGGAGGGAGGCAGAAAGTGCAAGGGCCGCCCGTCGCCGGCTTATTGAACGTTGGTTCCATGCCCCCTCTCAGGGAATGGCTTGTGCCAATGTCAGCAGATGAATGTAGCCGCTCCACAAGCCCTCAGCCGAGCAGGGCAACCAGGACTTGCCAAATAAACCATGCACAGTGCGATTTAAGAACATTAATTTATTGCAAACCTCTGCCCTTCCCACATTACAACCTCATGTTGAGAAGCCCCCTCCAAAAACACAAAACTAACAGTCTCGACCTTACAAAAACAAAGAAAGACACCAGTCTCGGCCTTACAAAAACAAAGAAAGACACCAGTCTCGGCCTTACAAAAACACAACTACACCAGTCTCGGCCTTTCAACAACCACAAAGCATTTGTGCACACCTTCTACTTTTTGCCCTGCGAGGGCGATGCCTTTCGCATCCTTGCCTGGCCCCTGCCCGCCCTGCAGCTCCTCCTCAATGGGAGCCCAGTGGCTGCAGCAAGGCTGGGGGAAGGCTGCTGAGGGTCAGATGGTGAGACGGCAGATGCCCTTGGGGGTCGGCCTGCACCAGCTCTGGCCCTGGAGGGGCCGGCTGCTGACTGCTCCAACTCTGCTTGGCCGGCAGCAGTCTGTCCAGCGGCTCGTGGCAGCTGCAATGGTGGAGTGGCAGTGTCGGCTGCAGGAATGGTGCCAACCTAACAGATCGCAGGTGCTCCCTGGTCGCCTGATACATTGGCACTCGCACGGGCCAGCACTGCAGCATGCGCAGCAAACAGCTGAAGAACAGACTGCTGGGCTGCTGCTGCACGGCAAGTGCCCTGGCGATGCCTGGCTGATCCAGCGAGGGTGGCAGCAGTTAGTGCCCATGTGGCCCTGGTCTGTGTCCGCATGACAACAGCCAGTGAATGGACGGCACGACTGAGCACTTGGCTCGAAGCCGCCTGTGCTGCCGCGATGTCCTGTAGACTCCTGGCCTGTGCTGCACTGAATTGATCCAGACTCCTGGCCTGTGCTGCTCCAAATTGCTGCACACTCCTTGACAAAGACTCAATGGAGTCAGGCATCCTTGCCACTGCAGCCATGAGCTCATTGTGCCTGCGCTCAGCCTGGACGGCCATTTCCTCCAGGAGCCGCACCTCCTCTGCGCTGACCGTCGCAGGACTGGAGGCCGCACTCACCCTCTGGGGAGAAGTCTGCCGAGCTTCCCCACCCCTCCCGCGTTGCTGCAGGCCGCTGGGCCCCGGAGCTTCACTCTCCTCCGACCCTTCCCCCCGGCTCCCCTCCAGGGAAGACGTGTCCCCTACATCGCCATGGGCTGGCGCGGCTGAGGGTGGCACTGATGGGCTGGCTTCCTCTTCCTCCTCCTCGAATTCGGAATCGCTGACAGTG
The DNA here is from genome assembly GCF_052327205.1 of Somniosus microcephalus. NCBI lineage: Eukaryota > Metazoa > Chordata > Chondrichthyes > Squaliformes > Somniosidae > Somniosus > Somniosus microcephalus. The sequence goes on from NC_140990.1 coordinate 70,807,296, forward strand.
GCAGCTTGAGGGCCCGCCTCCTCACCTGGCGATTCACCATCTGAAAGCAGGAAGGCACAAGAGTAGCTTTAGAGTGAGGACAGGGCGGCAGCGAGGGAGGCATGAGTGCTGCCATGCACTGCATTGGTCGGGCAGTGGCAAAGGATGCTGATCTGAGGCGCAAGTGGAAAGAGAGAGGTCAAAAAGGTGATGCCCTTACCATTGGTGCCCAGAACAGGGTCGGCATCTCCACTGGCGACGGGGCCAAGCAGCCGGCCTGCCATAATGCGCTCCACATGCTGGTCGAGGTCGGAGAGCTCTTTGACGTCAGGACGGCCTCCCCCGGTCTCACTTAGTTTCCGCCAGTTGTGCGCCACCTTGGCCTGCAAGAGAAAGGACGGCCTCTAAGTACAGTGTGAAGCCCTGATCTTGTCTGCACTGCCTCCCATGGTCGAATAGCTTGTACAGTGTGAAGCCCTGATCTTGTCTGCAATGCCTCCCATGGTCAAATAGCTTGTATAGTGTGTAAAGTGCTGAATGTGCAAGTTATTTTCATGACAGTCCCATAGCTGCTGGATGAGGGCTGGCCATTAGGGCTTTCAGGTCCCTTTGCCCATAAACTGAGGTGCACATGCAGGGATGAGGAGGACACTGGAAAGGGTACTCACCCTGACAACCCGAGTGAGGTCGTTGAACTTCTTCCGGCATTGCACAGGAGTCCTGGCAACCCCGCTGTTGGAAGACACCCTGTTTGAGACCTCCCTCCAGGCTTTCCGGTAGGCGCTGGGCAGCGGCCTCCTGCCACCTTCTGGGAACAGAACATGGTGCCTGCGCTCCACTCCGCCAACCAGCACCCTCAGGTCACCGTCGCTGAAGCGCTGCACTCTCTCCCTGGCCTTCTCCATAGCCCTGGGCGTTGTGCAGATGAAGCAGAAGTGGTCAGGCCTAGGTTGAGGGCTGCAGTGTGCAGGGCGTGGCAGGCAAACAAATCCACCCTCCCCCTTTAAGAGCCGTCAATCAACAACTCGCTGCACCTGCACTGCGCCCGGCCTCGGGGGTATCGCTCAGCACCGCCGGCTTAGCGCCTAAAGATAGTCGTGCATCGTCTGTTTTAGCGCAGCAGCAACCTCTTGGGGCGATGCGACTGAATATCGGCGAAGGTGGCGCGACTTTGTGCCGGGCGCAAACTTTAGCGGCCGCCCGACTTTAGCGCCCCAAATGTGGCTATACTGAATTTCTAGGCCATAGAGTTATACAGCACAGAAAGAGGCCCTTCGGCCCATCGTGTCCACGCCGGCCATCAAGCCCTGTCTAATCTAATCCCATTTTCCAGCACTTGGTCCGTAGCCTTGTATGCTATGGCATTTCAAGTGCTCATCTAACTGCTTCTACCAATTACTTTAAATCTATGGCCCCTGGTTATTGACCTCGCTGCTAAGGAAAATAGGTCCCTCCAACCCACTCTATCCAGGCCCCTCATAATTTTATATACCAAAGAGCAGTTAGTAACAGAGATTGGAGAAGTTTGGGGCTTTTTTTTTGCACTGAAGCAGCGAAGGATGAGGGCCAGCCGGATGGAGGTCCGCAAGACCATGAGGGTTATTGATCAAAGGCAAATGACAGATTCCTCTCCGGGCGCCTCAAAGTCCGCATGCACCGCTCTTGTTGGGGTTTAGAACGCGCATGCTCAGGGGCAGAGTCCCAGGACCAGCTGCTAGTGCGCATGCTCAGGGGCAGAATCCCAGGACCAGCTGCTAGTGCGCATGCTCAGGGGCAGCAGAGTCCCAGGACCAGCTGCTAGTGCGCATGCTCAGGGGCAGCAGAGTCCCAGGACCAGCTGCTAGTGGGCATGCTCAGGGGTAGCAGAGTCCCAGGACCAGCTGCTAGTGGGCATGCTCAGGGGCAGAGTCCCAGGACCAGCTGCTAGTGCACATGCTCAGGGGCAGAATCCCAGGATCAGCTGCTAGTGCACATGCTCAGGGGCAGAATCCCAGGACCAGCTGCTAGTGGGCATGCTCAGGGGCTGCAGAGTCCCAGGACCAGCTGCTAGTGCGCATGCTCGGGGGAAACAGAGTCCCAGGACCAGCTGCTAGTGGGCATGCTCAGGGGCAGCAGAGTCCCAGGACCAGCTGCTAGTGCGCATGCTCAGAGGCAGCAGAGTCCCAGAACCAGCTGCTAGTGGGCATGCTCAGGGGCAGAGTCCCAGGATCAGCTGCTGGTGGGCATGCTCAGGGGCAGAATCCCAGGACCAGCTGCTAGTGCGCATGCTCAGGGGAAGCAAGAGTCCCAGGACCAGCTGCTAGTGGGCATGCTCAGGGGCAGAGTCCCAGGATCAGCTGCTAGTGGGCATGCTCAGGGGCTGCAGAGTCCCAGGACCAGCTGCTAGTGGGCATGCTCAGGGGCAGAGTCCCAGGACCAGCTGCTAGTGGGCATGCTCAGGGGTAGCAGAGTCCCAGGACCAGCTGCTAGTGCGCATGCTCGGGGGAAACAGAGTCCCAGGACCAGCTGCTCGTGGGCATGCTCAGGGGCAGCAGAGTCCCAGGACCAGCTGCTTGTGCGCATGCTCAGAGGCAGCAGAGTCCCAGAACCAGCTGCTAGTGGGCATGCTCAGGGGCAGAGTCTCAGGACCAGCTGCTAGTGCGTATGCTCAGGGGCAGAGTCCCAGGACCAGCTGCTAGTGGGCATGCTCAGGGGGCAGCAGATTCCCAGAACCAGCTGCTAGTGGGCATTCTCAGGGGCAGAGTCCCAGGACCAGCTACTAGTGCGCATGCTCAGGGGCAGAGTCCCAGGACCAGCTGCTAGTGGGCATGCTCAGGGGCAGAGTCCCAGGACCAGCTGCTAGTGGGCATGCTCAGGGGCAGAGTCCCAGGACCAGCTGCTAGTGGGCATGCTCAGGGGCCCAGAGTCCCAGGACCAGCTGCTAGTGGGCATGCTCAGGGCAGCAGAGTCCCAGGACCAGCTGCTAGTGGGCATGCTCAGGGGCCCAGAGTCACAGGACCAGCTGCTAGTGCGCATGCTCAGGGCAGCAGCATCCCAGAACCAGCTGCTAATGCGCATGCTCAGGGGTAGCAGAGTCCCAGGACCAGCTGCTAGTGCGCATGCTCAGGGGCAGAGTTCCAGGACCAGCTGCTAGTGCGCATGCTCAGTGGCGACACATTGGGTAATGGCCGTTAATGGTTGAAGAGTCGGAATTACCGGCGCAAAGCGAGTTTTCTCAGCTGGACGGACGAGCGGAGAGGGACGGGGAAATAAATGGCAGTAAACACAAACCTGGGCGTCCGAAGGTCCCGACAGTTTGAAGGATGAGAGCTGGAGTGACAGTTTGAAGGTCGAGAGCTGGAGTGACAGTTTGAAGGTCGAGAGCTGGAGTGACAGTTTGAAGGTCGAGAGCTGGAGAGACAGTTTGAAGGTCGAGAGCTGGAGAGACAGTTTGAAGGTCGAGAGTTGGAGAGACAGTTTGAAGGTCGAGAGCTGGAGAGACAGTTTGAAGGATGAGAGCTGGACAGACAGTTTGAAGGTCGAGAGCTGGAGAGACACCAGCGAGTTCACACTGGGGAGAGGCGGTTCACCTGCTCCATGTGTGGGAAGGGATTCGCCCATTCATCCTGTTAGAATAAAATTTTGCTGGAAAAGACACAAACAACAAATTCGCTGACTGGGACTAATTGAATCACTGCACAATGAGACATGCCACGCCAACGCATGGCTGGAACAAAGTTCATCTCGTGTCCTGTTATCACAGTCCCAAGAACTAACAAGGTTCACTGGTATCCTATTATCGAACTAATCACATTCCGCCGGTGACACGGATGAAACAAGACGAAACGAAGACCTTTCACAATCACTGAGAACTAACAAGGTTCACTGGTATCCCATTATCGAACTAATCACATTCTGCCGGTGACGCGGATGAAACAAGATGAAATGAAGACCTTTCGCAATCACTGAAGAGGCAGAATTGGCAACACGAGTGTGTAAACTCCTGACTGGAGGAAAATAACGATATGCGCTAATAAACGAATTGATTGGATGAATGTAAATGATCTAAAATCAACTTCTTGGAATTGTATATAAGCTCGGCACGTACTACAATCGAGGAGAAGGTGCTCTCGCAGACCGTGTGGTTGCAGACTCTTCTCCCAGAGCTCTGTCATTTAATAAAGTGGTCTCTCTTACTCAAAGTCTAGTTTCCGAGGAATCATTTTTTCCGACAACAAATTGGCGCTGCGAGCAGGGTGCCACGGAGCTGAACAGTCGTTCGAATCAGTGACCAGGGTGAGTAGTCAGATTTTTGACCGCCCATACATCAGAGACACTCGACAAGGCGACTGGACGGCGAAGCGGCACCAAAACGAATCTGGGACACAGACTGAGTGGGTAAGAGACACTACTTGATTTTTATTTGTGTATTTGTATTTGTGTATTTGTATTTGTGTAATAGTAACTAAGAAAAACCTCGGACCAGGAGGACACTTGTCTCAGACACCTAGCCTCAGGCCAGTTGTTAAGAGGGCAAATGCCCCACGTGAAGGCCAGGACCATGAAGTAGGTGCCGAGACTCCAAGGTGTTCTAAAGTCGTGATACTAGTCGAGTACGGTTAACATTTTTCTGCATTATATCATGTTGCTAAGTGAACTAGGAGATTATTAGTGTCGGTGTTGTAGGACCCTGATCAGGTAAACAGACACCGGGGAGGGGTAGAAACCCCGTCCAACAAGCAAGCGTTACACGTCCGGGCAGTTTTGAGAGAAAGACAAACCCGGACCTCTGAGAACGCTGGCATAGAGTGCGACAAGAAGCTCGGGTATTCTCGGAAGGAAAGAATAGGGGGGCTCTCTAAGGAACAGATCTCCAGACACGAAGGAACGATCGGTGAAGCAGCGGCGATGTCAGGTGAGGAAGTTAAGAGGGGACCTTCGGGCTCCCTCACATATTCTTATATGACAAACCGACAGTCGTTAATTAAGAAGATGCAGAAAGACGGTTGGGATGTGTCACAGACTTTAGAACACCAGAAAAGCTGGTTGACTAAACAGACAAAGGATAAAACCAAGAAGGCAGGAATGTTATTTGTACACCAACTAGCAGGACTCATTGAACAAGTAAACGTAATAAAGAAAGTTGCACAAGACAAAGTACAGATGGTTACGGAACTAGAGACAAAGGCGAAATGTCAAGCAAAGATTATAAAGGAATTAGAGTGTAAGGTATACGAGGGGGGGCGAATGGGGACTTGTCCAGACACCACCTCCCTTCCCCCATATTACAGTGCAGAACCAACAGCCCCTGCAGGCGAGGGGGACGTTGAAATAGTCGAGATGGCTCCTGTGAGTCGGGGCGGGACATTGGCTAATCCCACCGCCAGTACCCAATAAAGGCGGAGGCCAGGAAGGCAGTCATGGACATAGTGAAGGGGCTAGTAGAAAGGGGTATCCTGAGGGAAACCACGAGCACTACTAATTCATCCCACATGGCCAGTAGAGAGACCTGATGGGAGCTATAGGTTGACTATAGACTATACGGCCCTCAACAGGGTCACTCCTAAATTACACCCCATCTTTGCCAGCCCCTCAACAATTTTGAATGGGCTATCCCCTGAACAGAAGATATTCACCGTTTTAGACATAGCTGACGGATTCTGGGCACTCCCATTAGATCCGGAATCACAAGAGAAATTTGCATTCACAGTAGGGGATAAACAATATACGTGGACCCGATTGCCACAGGGATTCCATAATAGCCCAGCTATTTTTCACCGCGTCATGAGTGATATCCTAAAACAGATAGAAGTACCTAAAGGAAGCACTATTTTGCAGTACGTCGACGACATACTAATAGCCTCGGAAACGAAGGCAGACCATCTGGCAACCCTATATTTAGTACTAAGGGCCCTAGAGATGGCTGGCCTCAAGGTAAGCCCTAAAAAAGCACAGATAGGAAAAACTCAGGTCCTATACCTGGGACATCTAATCTCCCAAGGACTTAAAGAAATGCCACAGGACAGGAAACACGCTGTCCAGGGCATGCTGAGACCTGTAACAGTACGCGGAGTCAGGAAGGTACTGGGGCTCTTTAATTACAGTCGAAATTTAATCCCGGGGTTCGCTAAATTAGCAGAACCTATACATAGATTAGTGAAAGGGGGTAAACCCGCGTTGGAACCGATAGATTGGGGACCGGAACAAGAGGAAGCTTATACTCAACTAAAGTCTGAGTTAGTATCAGCCCCAGGGCTAGGACTGCCAGATATGAGTAAGGACTTCCACATACATTGCAACAATGAAGAAGGGTTTTACACAGCAGTAGTTACACAGGATCATGGGGATAAAAGAAGGCCCGTCGCCTACTATTCCACAGAGGAGGGACCGGTAGTCACAGGGCTCTCCTGGTGCATAGCTGCATTGGATTGTGCGGCTTGGGCAGTAAAGGTTAGTGAGCCGATAGTAATGACAGGAAACATTATATTGCACACTAAACACACTCTGGTAGAGATGCTGAATACCGGGAAATTAAGATCCGTCTCGAACATGAGACGTGCCAAGTGGGAGGCCGCCCTCCTCCCGCCGAGTAAAGCAGTAACCATTGTTAGAGACACAGGGGAGAACCCGGCAGAAGGAATACTGGGAACTGGGGAGCCCCACAACTGTGGGGACATAGATATGAACCTGGAAGAAGATAGGATAAAAGACACCCCTTTAGCGACAGCGGAAGAGACGTTGTACGTAGATGGTTCACGCAAGTATATAGATGGGCTGCCCCGAACGGGGTGGGCGGTGGTTAATGGCGAATTACAAACCGTAGAGTCAGGACGGATTGATGGAGGCCTATCGGCCCAAGTGGCAGAGCTAGTGGCTCTCACCAGGGCACTAGAGTTGTCAGAGAATAAAATCGTGAACATTTACACAGATAGTAGGTATGCCTTTGGGGTGGTCCACGATTATATGACTGCATGGGGTAGGAGGGGATTCATTACTACGGGAGGCAATCCCATAAAACACCAGCTGAGGATAGAAGCCCTCCTAGAAGCTAGCGACAAACCCCAACAGGTAGCAGTAATTAAGATTAAGGCACATCAGAGGGAACCGGACCGGACTAGCCCGGACTGGTTAAATCACCAGGGGAACCAGGCTGCGGACCAAGCAGCACAAAGGGCGCTAGAGCAAGAAAGGATCGAAGAAGTACCAATAGCCGCTGTGAGCAGCTCCGAGGACGAGATAAGTATTGACGAACTCCATGAGGACACCCCCGACGTCGAAAAAGGTACGTGGGAAGAACAAGGTGCAAAGCGGGGAAGCGATAATGTCTGGCGAAAGGATAACAGGGTAATGGCCCCCAAGTGCATTCAAAATACGCTATTAGAACTCCACCATGGGCTTGTACACTCAGGGAGAGAAGCGATGATGGGAAGCCTCAGCAAAGAATGGTGGTGGAAGGGGATGGGAAGAGATATCGCGAGATACTGCCATCGATGTATCACCTGTGCGCAGTATAACCCCGGGCGACCCATAAAGGTGAAAATGGGACATCAACCAAGGCCACGAGGGCCCTGGGAGCATATACAAATAGACTTCACAGGTCCCCTTCCACCGTCACACGGCAAAACATACTGCCTCGTGGTCATAGACCAATTCACCCGCTGGGTAGAGGCTTTCCCCACGCGAAATTGCACCGCTTTGACAGTTGCCAGAGTCTTAGCTGAAGAAGTAATCCCCAGGTGGGGAATACCAATTCAAATGGACTCTGATCAAGGTACCCACTTTACCGGGAGTGTCATAAAAACGGTATGCCAATTAATGGGAATTAAAGAAAAATTCCACATCCCATACCACCCTCAAAGTTCGGGCATGGTGGAACGAATGAACCGAACCCTTAAAAATGCATTGGCAAAGGCAATACAGACGTCGGGGAAAACCTGGACTGAAGTATTGCCCATTATCCTAATGAAGCTGCGAGCCACTGAAAACCGAACGATAGGCTTGACCCCTTATGAATTGATGACAGGAAGGGCGATGCAATTGCCAGAAGGCATCATGACAGGTGGGGCCGATGTAGGCCCTTTAAAAGATAGACTAAAATGATACGTTCTGGAACTTAGCACTCAATTAAAGGAGATGCGAAAGAATGTCCGTGATAATCAGGAGGACAAGGATCGGGCACAAGAGCTCACAATGATGGCTTATGTTCCCTCAGCGGGTAGTAAAGTCATGGTGAAAACTCTGCCCAGCAAACCAGGGTTCGCCCCAAAATGGAGTGGGCCATATGAAATCATAATCAGTGGGGATACCTGTGCCTGTCTAGACATAAGGGGTAAAGGAGTATGGAAGCATTGGACACAATTGAAAGTATATAAAGACAACTGACTGGCTACTTTCTGAATCTGTTTTACAGGTGATCTGCATACACTTTGTCATAAAATTCCTGTAAAGACTGGACTGTAGTGATATATTAATCATGTTTAGAGTATTATGGGTAATGGCGTTATTTTATATTGTCACGGGAAGCGCGGTACCCCATTTACGTAAAGAGAGAGGATTGCATGTAAATACCTTTCTGTATATATGTCATATATGTCTATGCGAAAAAAATGGGCCAAAGCTCCTGCTGGGTGTGCGCCCATGTGCCCACCCATACGGGGGGAGGAATCCCATTAAGGCCTATCCCCTTTAAGGTAGAGGAGATGGTAGGGTGGTTATTATACTCTAATACCACCTGGAATAAGGAGGACACCATACAAACCCAAAATAGCTTGAATCCAGATCAGCTGGAACATGAGTGGAAACAGGCAGGGTATAACCCCACAAACTTTAAAGGATGGTTTCATCCCCAGTACGATAATCGAAGGTATCCAGAAGAGCTATTAGTCAGCACAGGGGGAAAACTAAACAATGCAGAGGGGGAAGTCTACTTGGTAAACTATGACGAGACAGGGTTAGTGGTTGGATGGAGTAAGTGCAAGTATAATTACACTTTAACCAAAACCAGTACTAAACCACCAGGTGCCCTAGAATGGCCCCACGTGGGAACGTTTAATTTATCCGAAGTGCTAAACCGGACTAGCAATCTACCCTGGAGGGGAATACCTGGGATCATGTACCAACTTTGGAACAAATTTGAGGCCTATAATAATACCTATTTCATTTGCGGCTATAAGGCGTATCCATGGCTTCCACGAACCTGGACTGGGTCATGCTATATAGGATACGTAGTACCATATGTGTTGATTTCTTTTTGGGTTCAATAAAGACTCATTTCTTGAAAGAGAAAGTTGTTTTAATCTAAAGTCTATTCAACTCTTTTTAACAGCCTTTTTACAGAACACTATACTGTGATGCAGCTAGAATCAAACTGAAAGTAAAACTCCTCTAGACTGCTAAGGCACAAGCAATCAATAACCAGACAAATATGCTGTAAGGCATAAGCAATCCAACACAGACAAATATCATCACTATTTGCTGATATCCTTACATCTCCCTTTCTTAAAACAAAAGTATTTTACTTTTAACTAACAACATTTAACGAACTTACAGCATCATTATCATGATCAAGGTTTTTTACCCTTGCTTTGTGTGTTCACATGAAATATGTCAATACACTAGAACTTGAAGAAAGAATAAGATAACATTACTTCCTTCTTTAACAATAGTCCTTAAATTTGATCAATGAGTCTCTCAGGAGGCTTCACGTGTCTTGAGGATTTTCTGATTGATTGTCCTTGAATCTGAGTTGTTGCCTCAGATGATTGGTTCTCAGCTGTGTGATCAGGTTGTTCAACAGTATCAGTCTCTTGACCTGCTGTGGCTGGTCCCATGAGAAGATCTCGGTGATTTCTTCTCAGAACAGCACCCTCATCTGTCTGAATGGTGTATGATCTTGGTTGAACTTCACTCAGGACAGTTCCCTTCTGAGTCCATGTGTTTGTTTTGTCTTTCAACCTTACTTGGTCACCAGTGTGGAGTTCAGGTAGGTTTTGTGTTCCTCTGTCATAGTAATACTTTTGCTTTTCTTTCTGTTGTTCTTTGAACTTCCTCACTTTCTCCCCCTCTTTTGTTTTCAGGAGGTTCTCCGGGATGGGTAGGTTTGACCTTAGCCGACGTCCCATCAGGAGTTGGGCTGGTGACATACCACACTCGAGCGGCGTTGTGCGGTATACAAGCATGCTTTGGTAGAAGTCAGTTCCACTGTCTTTTGCCTTGTACATCAGTCTTTTCACTGTCTGGACCGATTTTTCCACTAGTCCATTGGACTGTGGATAGTGAGGACTTGACGTTGTGTGGACAAAGTCCCACTCTTTGGCAAAGTGTTGGAAATTTGCATTGTTAAACTGGGGTCCATTGTCTGTGAAGACCTCGCTTGCCACGCCATGTCTGGAGAATATGGCTTTCATACTTCTTATCACAGCTTCTGCAGTGGTGGTGTACAGTCTACAAACCTCTGGATACAGGGAGTAATAGTTTGTGACGACAAGATAGTCCTTCCCTTGACATACGAATAGGTCAGCGCCTACCTTCTGGTAAGGTCTGTCTGGTGCTGGGTGTGGCTTTAGTGGTTCTACTGGATTGCTTGCTCGATATTTCAGGCATATTGTGCAGTTTGACACCTCATTTGTCACATCTTGGTTGATTCGTGGCCAGTACATCACCTCTCGTGCTCTTCTCTTACACTTTTCAATTCCCAGATGTCCTCCATGGACCTTTTTTAGCATCTCTTTTCTCAGACTCTTTGGGATAACTATTTTACTTCCTTTGTAGATGATGTCTTCGACCACTGATAGTTCCGCCCTGCAGTTCCAGTACTCTGCCATGTCAGGTGAGCAGTCTTGCTTCATGTTGGGCCATCCATCCAAGATGCTTTTCCTCAGTCGTCTCATTGTTTCATCTTTGTCTGTCTCAGTCTTTATGAGCTCCATTTTTGCATCTGCTATGGGCAGTGCACTTGTGATCATGTCCACGTAGGCGTTCACTTTTTCATCCATTGTGGTGTTTGCGGGCTCACTTGGATCAACAGCTCTGGACAACGTGTCTGCTGTATACATCAGCTTACCCGGTGTGTATGCAACATTCAGTGTATAGCGTTGCAGCCTGATCATCATTCTTTGTATTCTAAGCGGACAGCTATACAGTGGCTTTTGGAACAATGCAATCAAGGGCTTATGGTCAGTCTCTACACTGATTGCTTGTCCTGCCACAAACTGGTGAAATCTTTCACAGGCGTATGTGATGCTGAGCAGCTCCTTTTCTATTTGAGCATATCGCGCCTCCGCATCTGTCATTGAGCGCGATGCATATGCAATAGGTTGCCAGTAGTCATATTGTTGCAGAAGAACGGCACCGAGCCCACTCTGTGATGCATCTGATGATATCTTGATGGGTCTCGCTGGGTCATAAAACCTCAGAACAGGTTCCTCTGTGAGCAGTTTCTTTAGATCGCTCCATGACTTCTCATGCTCATGATTCCATTCCCATTCTATGTTCTTTTCAGTTAGTCTTCTCAGTGGCGCTATTTTTTCTGAGAGGTTGGATATGAATTTACCCATGTAGTTGATCATTCCATTAAACCTCTGCATGTCCTTTTTGCATTGTGGCCTTGGCATATTCTCAATGGCGGACACCTTTCTGGGATCTGGTCTGATGCCCTCACTGCTAAGGATATCTCCCACGAACGTCAGTTCTGTCACCCCGAGCTGGCATTTCTCTCTGTTCAGCTTCAGGTTTGTTTTCCTTGTTGCTTCCAGCACTTTTTTCAGTCTCTCGTCATGCTCAGTTCTCGTGGTTCCCCATACTATGATGTCATCCATTGATGTATCAACTCCCTCCAGGTGCTCATAGATCATATGGATAGTCTTGTGATACACTTCAGGAGCTGAGGCAATGCCAAATGGTAACCTTAGGAATCTGTATCTGCCATGTGGAGTGTTGAACGTGCACAGTCTTGAACTTGCTTCGTCCAGCTTCATCTGCCAAAATCCGGAGGATGCATCTAACTTGCTGAAATATTTTGCATTTGCAAACTGTGCCATGATTTCCTCACGTGTAGGAAGCTTGAAGTGCTCTCTCTTTATTGCTCTGTTTAGATCTCTTGGATCCAGGCAAATTCTGAGCTTTCCATTCTTTTTGTCCACTACGACGAGGGAACTCACCCACTCAGTTGGCTCATCTATCTTCTGAATCACGTTCACGCTTTCCATCCTGTCCAACTCTGCCTTCAGTTGCTTTTGAAGAGCAAACGGAACTTTTCTGCATGGATGTATGACCGGTGTCATACTTTTATCTACTCTGATCGTGTGTTCTCCTGGAATGCAGCCTAGACCCTTAAATAGGTCTTTGTACTCTTTCATGAGTTCATCATAGACTGTCTCTCCTTCGCTTTCCACAATGAAGACTCTCTTTACCAGGTTCAGTCTCTCACAGGCTTTTAAACCTAGTATGGCTTGCACATCCTTTGGCACCACGATTAATGCTAGCGTGTGCTCTCTGTCCTTGTGTGTTACTTTGACAATGCATTTTCCTTTCACTGGTATATCAGTACCTGAGTATCCAGTCACTTTCACTTGTATTCTATGTAACTTTGGTCTGGGTCTAATTCTCTTAAAATCGGTCTCTGATATCACATTAACTTGTGCTCCAGTATCCAATTTAAATGGAATGTGTATGTCGTTCACTTTTAGTGTCAACATCCAGTCTCTTTCTTCTCTTTTGTTTTCAGACACAACATCTACATAGAATTTTCTCTCCAGTTTTGAAGAAGGGTCAAACCCGAAACGTCAACTCAAATTTCTCTCCACGGATGTTGCCTGACCTGCTGAGTTTTTCCAGCATTTTCTGTTGTTATTTAGAATTCCTCTATGTCGCTTTCATCTACTGCATGGACCTTGCTTTGTTGCACTTGGTTCTTGCAGCAACGGGCATAATGGTTGTTCTTGTTGCAACTATTGCAAGTTTTACCATATGCTGGACACTTTCTTGGTGGATGCTGTGTACCGCATCGACTACATGACTTCCGATTGTCCCTTTCATTTTTGTTTGCTGGCCACGTCTTTTTTCACATTGGCGCTCTCTTTGTTAAACGGTTTGTATCCGTTCTTTCTCACTGCATCCACGTTGCAGCTACTGTCACTGAACAGCTCCTTTGCCTGCAACTTCACAGTCTCTGTAACCCTACACAGTGCTATGGCTTTTCCCAGGTCTAGATCTTGCTCTCTTAGCAGCCTTTCCCTTAGATCATTAGCTGGAATACCACACACCAGTCTGTCTTTTATCAGCAAGTCTGTGAGTCCCCCAAATTCACATGATTTGCTCCGGTTTCTCAGTTCAGTCACATACTGATCAATAGTCTCGCCGATTTTCTGTACACATGTGAAAAATTTGTGCCTCTCAAACGTAACGTTGCGTTTAGGTATGCAGTAGGCCTCAAACTGTTCCATTATTTTATCTAGCTTCATTTTCTCTCCATCAACAGCGAATGTGAAGGTATTATACACCTCCAGCGCTTCATCACCCACGACATGCAAGAACAGTGACGATTTCTGTTTATTACTTTTCTTGTCAGCTCCGATTGCCGCTAAATACAACGCTAAACGTTGTTTGAACCTTCTCCAATTTTCAGCCACATTACCTGTTAATTGAAGCGTCGACGGTGGGAGTAAACCTTCCATTTTTCACTTCGTTAGCTATTCTCTAATGGTAAGCAACGATGTTCTCTTTTGGCTTGCTAATTTGTGGAGAGCTGATTTAACTTCAGTTTTTTTTCCTCTCTTTCAGCCACTTCTGACATCATGTGTTGATTTCTTTTTGGGTTCAATAAAGACTCATTTCTTGAAAGAGAAAGTTGTTTTAATCTAAAGTCTATTCAACTCTTTTTAACAGCCTTTTTACAGAACACTATACTGTGATGCAGCTAGAATCAAACTGAAAGTAAAACTCCTCCAGACTGCTAAGGCATAAGCAATCAATAACCAGACAAATATGCTGTAAGGCATAAGCAATCCAACACAGACAAATATCATCACTATTTGCTGATATCCTTACATCATACATCCATCATTTATCCTCCCTAACCCACCACTACGGGTACCAATCGTTATGGCAACCAGCCAAGCGTGTTAAGAGAGCTATTACGGAAACTGAAAGATTCTGGGCTATAGCATTCCCCTGGTACGGAACAGGAAAAATAGCAAGGGAATCCATAAACATGGCAGCAGTGCTCGAACAAATAGCCAACGATACGGCTGAGTCCCTGAGAGAAATGAGTGCCGAAATGGTGGCGATCCGGACCACCGCCTTACAGAATAGGATAGCCCTAGATTATCTGTTGGCAGTGCAAGGAGGCACCTGTGCCCTGATCGGGACAGACTGCTGTACATATGTCCCAGATAGCTCCGAGAATATCACGAGCCTAGCAAATCATATCCAAGAAGAAATAAAGAAGCTCCATCAACCCACAAGCATAGGGTGGCTTGATTGGTTGCTAGGGAAAACCGGGTGGGGAGCGTGGATGATGCAAGGGATAATAATAATAGTTGTAATTTGTATGTTGATGTGTTGTGCGCTGAGCCTTATGAAGTTGTGTTGCCAAACTGCTATGAAAACCGTGATGCCGATCGCCTCTATCGAGGAGGAACACACCAACCTGCTACCAAGGGATGAAGAACACCAATACAACACTGTCGAAGGAGCAACCGAACCCCCGGACATAAGCCAGTGGCTGTAAGCACCGACGAGAGGGGGACCGAGGATGGTCATCTGGGAGCAAATGAATCGTGCTCCAGGACCAAGAGGAGGGATTGTTAGAATAAAATTTTGCTGGAAAAGACACAAACAACAAATTCGCTGACTGGGACTAATTGAATCACTGCACAATGAGACATGCCACGCCAACGCATGGCTGGAACAAAGTTCATCTCGTGTCCTGTTATCACAGTCCCAAGAACTAACAAGGTTCACTGGTATCCTATTATTGAACTAATCACATTCCGCCAGTGACGTGGACGAAACAAGACGAAACGAAGACCTTTCGCAATCACTGAGAACTAACAAGGTTCACTGGTATCCCATTATGGAACTAATAACATTCCGCCAGTGACGTGGACGAAACAAGACGAAACGAAGACCTTTCGCAATCACTGAAGAGGCAGAATTGGCAACACGAGTGTGTAAACTCCTGACTGGAGGAAAATAACGATATGCGCTAATAAACGAATTGATTGGATGAATGTAAATGATCTAAAACCAACTTCTTGGAATTGTATATAAGCTCGGCACGTACTACAATCGAGGAGAAGGTGCTCTCGCAGACTGCGTGGTTGCAGACGCTTCTCCCAGAGCTCTGTCATTTAATAACGTGGTCTCTCTTACTCAAAGTCTAGTTTCCGAGGATTCATTTTTTCCTACAACAATCCGAACTACTGAAACACCAGCATGTTCACACTGGGGAGAGGCCGTTCACTTGCTCTGTGTGTGGGAAGAGATTCACTGATTCATCCAACCTGCTGAGACACCGGCGAGTTCACAAGTGACTGCAGAGTTTGGATTCTGCTGTTATTGTTGCTGTTAATCACATCCAGGACTGAACCATGATCATTCTGACAGTTGGGGTTTGTTTCTGCTGATGTTAATAACCCCAATAACTGGGCTGGAATTTAATATTCTGGATAATATTCCGGAGACGTTAAACCGAGGCCCTGTCTGCTCTCTCAGGTGGACGTAAAATATCCCATGGCACTATTTTGAAGAAGAGCAGGGGAGTTATCCCCGGTGTCCTGGCCAATATTTATCCTTCAATCAACATAACAAAAAAAACAAGATTACCTGGTCATTACCACGTTGATTTTTGTAGGAGCTTGTTGTATACAAATTGGCTGCCACATTTCCTACATTACAACAGTGACTACAATTGAAAAGTAATTCATTGCCTGTAAAGTGCTTTGGGATGTCCTGAGGTCATGAAAGGCGCGATAGAAATACAAGTCTTTCTTTTATAAATGTCAGATAAATCAGCTTTGTTTTAAACACATTGTTGTAGATTTTTTTCTTTCCCACCTGAGTGTTTAGCATCACCTGGCTGGAGCTCAGAAAGGACAATCTGGGGGAGGATCGTACGGCGGGAACAGAACTTCAGCCTGGACACAGTCCTTCAGGGCCACACTGAGAGGGGCAAACGGCACTTTGGTCTTCTCGTCTCTCTTCACTGACAGCAAAGTTGCCGTGAAGGTTAATCTTGAGGCCTGTTAGAAATGTGTCCCAGCCGCTCTCTTTCAGTGAATGTGGTGTATTTGGACTTTCAGAAGGCTTTCGATAAGGTCCCGCATAAGAGATTAGCTTGTAAAGTTAAGGCACATGGGATTGGGGGCAAGGTACTGGCTTGGATAAAGAACTGGTTGGCAGACAGGAAGCAAAGAGTTGGAATAAACGTCTCTTTTTCCGAGTGGCAGGCAGTGACTAGTGGGGTACCGCAGGGATTGGTCCTTGGAGCCCAGGTATTCACAATATATATAAATGATCTAGGCGAGGGAACTAGATGTAATATCACCAAGTTTGCAGACGACACAAAGCTGTGTGTGCTGTGAGGAGGATGCCAAGAAACTCCAGGATGATTTGGACAGGTTGGGTGATTGGGGAGAAGCATGGCAGATGCAGTATAATGTGGATAAATGCGAGGTTATCCACTTTGGTGGCAAAAACAGGAAGGCAAATTATTATCTGAATGGCAATAGATTGGGAGAAGGGGAAGTGCAACGAGATCTGGGTGTCCTTGTGCACCAGTCGCTGAAGGTAAGCATGAAGGTGCAGCAGGCGGTTAAGAAGGCAAATGGTATGTTGGCCTTCGTAGCGAGAGGGTTTGAGTACAAGAACAAGGATGTCTTGCTGCAGTTGTACAGGGCCTTGGTGAGACCGCACCTTGAGTATTGTGTACAGTTTTGTTCACCTTATCTGAGGAAGGATCTTCTTGCCATGGAGGGAGTGCAGCGAAGATTGACCAGACTGATACCTGGGATGGCAGGAATGACGTATGAGGAGAGATTGGGTCGATTGGGCTTATACTTGCTGGAGTTCAGAAGAATGAGAGGGGATTTCATTGAAACTTATAAAATTCTAACAGGACTGGACAGACTGGACGCAGGAAGGATGTTCCCGATGGCCGGGGAGTCCAGTGTAAAGTATGTGTCTATACTTAATCCAATAATGAAGAGACAGCTTGGAAGGTTCAACGTAGGTCTTTACTTAATACCAACAGGCGGGAACTGAGGGCAAATCAGTACCCACAGTACTATTTATACCCCTATGGCCAGGGGTGGTACTACGGTATCACTACGCCCTACAAAGTAGTGCTGCCCTGGCCATAGGTTTAAAGCTACATACATATTACATACACAACATTCCTCCCCTTTTAATTAAAACGTACCCGTGCAACTAAGTCAATGGATGCCCCATAACTAGGGCTAATAACATTTGGCAACACAATCTACATAACATATTTACATCAAGAGTTGTCTACTTATATATATATATATATAAGCAGAAACAGGTTATAGATTCAGGCCTAGAAATTCACTATGGCCCCGCCAGCAGGCTAGCGCCCAAAAGTTAGTGCTGGGCGCGGAGCCAGTTGCGACCGTCAGATATTCAGTTTTTGCGCCCCAAGTCGGAACCGGGCGCTATTCCAGGGTGTGCCCGCCCCCGCTTGGGGGGCTGAAACTGAATTTCAGCGCTCTAGGCGCCGCTGCGCCACCCGCTGCGGAGCAGCAGGCTGCGGTACTGCAGGCCTCCTCCTTCTCTTAAGGGGGAGGTGCCTGCCACGGGGAGATTGCCGCTGGATTGTGCCGGCAAATGAGCCCGGCACTACGGAGAAGTGCCGGGTTCGCAGAAAGCAGCCGGCAATGCCGCGGGGGGGGCTGGTGGAGGAGGCCGGGGAAGGAGGTGCGGGCAGGCAGCCGCCGAAAAAGCGGCCGGCCGCACCTCCACCTTAAAGCGCCCCACTAAGGCTACAGTACGGCCCCGTTTTCTGGTCGCTGTTTGCGGCCGCTGCGGAAGAGGCGGCCGCAACTAAATATGGGGATCGGGCCGGTATCGGGGCGGAACCGGGGCACTGCGCACACCGATGATGTCATCGGTGCCGGCGCAGCGCTAACGGCTACCGCCGCCATTACCGCTGTGCTGAATATCAGCGCAAACTCCTGTATTGGCGCAGAAGCCCTCTTTAGGCGATAACTGGCCGCAAAGCTGCCGGCGCCTTAATGAATTTCTAGGCCTCAGTCTCTGAGGAGGCCTCCTGTCTCGACTAGGATAACGTCTTTCTCTAGTCGGCCTCGGTGTAGGCGGCGGTACTTCCGTCACCCCTTCATCGCTGGACTCGTCGGTGTCTGATGGCACATCCTGTGCCATGGAGATCACTGGAGTGCTGAACTCCTCGCAATCCTGAGACCTCTGTAACGATGAGCTGGGCCGTGATTCCGCTGTAACAATGTGCTGAGACGTTTGAGGTAGTGAATCAGTTGGGTTTCTGGACTCCACAAGTTGATCAGCATGTCGTCTGATTATGCCTTCCCCTGTCTCAACTGTGTACATCAAGGGTCCCTGGCGGGCCTTTATCGTACCAGACCGCCACTTTTCCTTCCTATAATCACGGGCCAACACTTGCTGCCCCACCTCGAAGCTCCGTGTCTGTCTGTCAGGAGCCCTACGAAATACTCGGTTTTCCACATCTCTCCGAATGTTTGGTTTGAGCAATTCAAGGCGAGACCTTAACCTTCTATTAAAGAACATGACGGCGGGGGCCTGGTTGGTCACCGTATGTGCAGCATTACGGTATGTGAATAGGAAGTTGTCCACCTTGTGTTGTAGTGGCAACCTTTCCTCTCCCATCGCCTTGATGGCCTTTTTAAAAGTCTGTACAAATCGCTCTGCCAGCCCATTTGTAGCCGGATGATATGGTGCGGACCGTATAATGTCGCACTCCATTCCTTTTTAGGAATGCTTGAAATTCTTCTGCCACAAATTGTGGCCCATTGTCCGAACAGACTTGCTCGGGCACCCCGTTTCGGGCAAAAATGGTCCTTAAGGCTGCGACCGTCTTTTCGGCTGTCGTTGATGACATCATTATGACCTCCGGCCATTTTGAATGGGCGTCCACTACAATAAGGAACATCGCATCCAGGAAGGGGCCAGCGAAGTCCACGTGGATCCTTTGCCACGGCGTTGAGGGCCACTCCCACGGATGTAATGGGGCTTGTGGTGGTACGTTCTGTACCATCTGGCATCCTTGGCACGCTTTTGCTACTTCCTCAATGTCCCTGTCAATGCCGGGCCACCAGACGTAGGCTCTGGCGAGGCTTTTCATTTTGACACCCCCCAGGTGACCTTCGTGTAAGTCCTGCAACACTTTATGTTGTAATTTTTGAGGGACCACTACCCTGGCTCCGCACATCAATGTGCCCCGGCAGACGGACAACTGGTCCTTCCTTGCCGAAAATGCCGGCAATGATGCGTCACCCTGCGCCGGCCAGCCTTTCACGGTTAATTCGCAAACCCTTGCCAATGTCGGGTCATTCCGTGTTTCCCGCTCGATACATTGGCTGGTGATGGGCAAGTGTTCCATAACAGCCGTATGATATATTTCCACGGGGTCCTGTACTATCTCTCCGATCTCGGTAGGCAAGGGTAGCCGCGACAGGCCATCCGCATTGCCATGCTGTTTGGTACCCTTATATTCGATAAGGTACTGGTGAGCGCCTAAGAACAGTGACCATCTCTGTAGCCTTTGGGCCGTCATCAGGGGCACCCCTTTTGTTGGATTAAATATCGACACCAATGGTTGATGATCCGTCAGTAGTGTGAAACGTTGCCCATGCAGGTAGTGGTGGAATTTTTTTACACCCCACACCAGACTGAGGGCCTCCCTGTCGATTTGCGCATAGTTTCTTTCGGGTGTAGTTAATGACCTTGAGGCAAATGCTATTGGCCTCTCCGTCCCGTTGGGAAATTTGTGTGACAACACTGCCCCTATACCGTACGGGGAGGCGTCACATGCCAACCTCATTGGCATTTTTGGGTCAAAGTGTGCAAGCACTTCCTTTGATGTGATGAGTTGTTTACCCTTTTTAAAAGCAGCCTCACACGCTTTGTCCCAATTCCAGGAGACTCCCTTTTGCAGCAATGAATTTAGTGGATGTAAAATGGACGATAAGTTGGGGAGGAACTTATGGTAATAGTTTATAAGGCCTAAGAATGATCGTAACTGAGATACATTCTCAGGGGGCGGGGCCTTCACTACTGCCTCGATCTTTTCCGGGGACTTATGCAGGCCTTCCTTATCTATAATGTGACCACAGTATGAGATACGTTCCTGGAAAAACTCACATTTCTGCTTGTTTGCCCTGAGTCCGTATTGTTGTAACCGCAGAAGTACTCGCTCCAGGTTAGCGAGGTGGTCGTTATCCGTTTGTCCTGTCACCAGGATGTCATCCAGGTAGCATTGCGTTCCTGGAATGCCCTGTAGGACCTGTTCCATGGTCCTCTGCCATATTGCCGGGGCGGACGCCACACCAAATACCAGGCGATTGTACTGGTACAATCCCTTGTGTGTGTTAATCGTTAGGAGCTTTTTCGAGTCCTGCTCCACCTCCATTTGTAAATAAGCTTCGTAAAGTGTCTACCCCCAGCTAACGATGCGAATATGTCTTCTATCCGCGGCAGCGGATACTGTACCGTGTGCAGGACTGGGTTAATAGTTATCTTAAAATCCCCGCAAATGCGAACCTTCTTTGGTTCCCCCGGTGTGTTATTTGCAGATTTCTTTATAACTGGGACGATGGGCGTGGCCCACTCGCTCCACTCAATCTTTGTAAGGACACCTGCACTCTCTAAGGCATCCAGTTCTGCTTCCACCGCTGGCCGAATGGCATAAGGCACCGGTCTGGCCTTACAAAACTTGGGGTTTGCGTCTTGAGCAATAGTTATTTTTGCTCTAATGTCCTTTAAGGTCCCCAGCCCTTGTTGGAACACCTCTGGCGTTTTTGCCAATAGTTTCGACAGCCTGCAGTTTCGACAGCCTGCTTGTAATGGTTGTATCACCCGTGGTGGTCTCTACTTTTAACTCGTGTATCGACTTCCAGTCGAAATGGACTTTTCTTATCCATTCCTGACCCAAAAGTGGTGGTCCACCGTTTGGTAGGACGTATAAATAAAGTCCTGGCACTTTTCTGCCGTTGTATTTAACTGTTACTTGCATTTTTCCCTTCGGGTAAACTTTTTGTCCCGTATATGTTTTTAATTTAATTTCCGTATCCTTTAAGGGAATGCTTTTGAACAGCCTGTTATAATCTTGTTCATTAATTACTGATAGGGCTGAACCCGTGTCCAGCTCCATATTAACTTCGACGCCTGCTACCTTCATTTTAACCCACATTGTGCTGTGGTCCTCCATTTTGTCTACACCATATAACTTGAGACATCCTAGACCTTTAGGCTCTGCTTTTGTGCCTTCCTGTGACTCGTCTGAGCTACTGTCAGACATCTTATGTATTTTTGTCCTTGCCTTGGTACTGCTCGGATTGCCCCCACGATTGGGTTTTGTACCAGACCGACAAACTTTCGCTATATGCCCCTTTTTCCCACACTGCCGGCATATTTTATCACGAAACCAACAATTACTTTGGTCGTGGGTGGTTTTGCCACAACGGTAGCATTTACCTTTGTGAAATGTCACCTCATGGGTGTCATAGCCGGTTGTGTTTTGTCGTATTTGAGCCGCACCCTGTGCTGCTGCTTCGTGGGTCAATGCTATTTCAATCGCCTGATCTAGGCTGAGCTGTTTCTTGGCTAGCAACCGTTTACGTGTATTCTCATTTAACATGCCACAGACAAATCTGTCTCTGATCGCGTCCGTCAATATGGCTCCAAACTGGCAATGTTTGGACAACCTTCTGAGCTCAGCTAAATATGCTGCCTGCGACTCATTATTCCTTTGGTCGCGTCTGTAGAAGCGGTACCTTTCCGCTATAAATGGTGGCTTAGGGTTTAAATGTTCCCTTAATGTATCAACAATTTGGGCGTACGTTTTGTCTGCTGGTTTTTCTGGAGTAAGAAGATTCCTCAGCAGCCCGTATGTTTTTGCCCCCATAAAATTTAATAAGGTTGCTACCTTTTGGTCATCTTCCACCTTGTTTACTATGCAATAAAGTTCATGCCTTTCGATATAGGCCTCCCATTCTTCTGTGTCCTCCACAAATGGTGCCAACCACCCTACTTTGGACATTTTAACTGCTGAAGAGAAAAAAAAAACTTTGAAGAGAAAAAACTTTTCCCCTTTTGTCCACTAGATGGAGTGCTAGTCCTCATGGCTCCGTTTGTTCCCCAGATCGCTTTCCCCTTTGTCCACTAGATGGCGCTGTTTTTTTTTGTATTTTAAACTGCTGGAGGAAAAAAAAACGTTTCCCTTTTGTCCACTAGATGGCGTGCTAGTCCTCGTGGCTCCGTTTATTCCCCAGCTCGCCTGCCCGTTCCTTGCAGCACCCGTTCCCCAGGAAGGATTTCGGTTACCTGGCCCTGGGTGGAGTTTTGCCCCGTGGCTGGAGCGCCCCTCTCTGTTGCTGCTGCTCCTCTCGTACCTGGAGTGCTGGGCGATTTCCTTTGGTCGACGCTGGAGTCTGCTCCTCCGAACCTGGAGTGCTGGGCGATTTCCTTTGGTTGCCGCTGGACCCTGCAGGCTGGCTGGTAAGAAGCCTCTCTCCTTCTCTCTCCGTACTGCTGCCGTTCCTTTGTTGCACCGTGTACTGGTGAGTTCGAACGTTACTCATCGCCAGTGTAAAGTATGTGTCTATACTTAATCCAATAATGAAGAGACAGCTTGGAAGATTCAACGTAGGTCTTTACTTAATACCAACAGGCGGGAACTGAGGGGAAATCAGTACCCACAGTACTATTTATACCCCTATGGCCAGGGGTGGTACTACGGTATCACTACGCCCTACAAAGTAGTGCTGCCCTGGCCATAGGTTTAAAGCAACATACATATTACATACACAACATCCAGAACCAGGGGTCACAGTCTAAGGATAAGGGGTAAGCCATTTAGGACAGAGATGAGGAGGAATTTCTTCACCCAGAGAGTGGTGAACCTGTGGAATTCTCTACCACAGAAGGCAGTGAAGGCCAATTCATTAAATATATTCAAGAAGGAGTTGGATATATTTCTTAAGGCTAAAGGGATCAAGGGATATGGGGAGAAGGCAGGGACAGGGTACTGAATTTGGATGATCAGCCATGATCTCATTGAATGGCGGAGTAGGCTCAAGGGGCCGAATGGCCTACTCCTGCTCCTATCTTCTATGTTTCTATGTTAATAACCCCTATAACTGGAGATTTATATTCTGTATAAATATGTAATAAATCATCTTTGTTTCAAACACATTGGCCTAGAAATTCATTGTAGCCACTTTTGGGGCGGTAAAGTCGGGCGGCCGCCCAGCGCAAATTCGAGGCCACTTCGCCGATATTCATTAGTTTCGCCCTAAGAGATTGCTCGAGCACTAAAACTGGCACTGGACGCCTCTCTTTAGGCGCTAAGCCGGAGGTGCTGAGCGAGAGCGCCGAGGCCGGGCGCAGCGCAGGTGCGGCCATCTCGTGATTGACAGCAGACACCCTGGCGCCGGCCAGCTCTTAAGGGGGAAGGGTTGACTTGGTCTGCTGCCACGCCCTGGATAGTGGAGCCCTGCAGCTAGGCCTGAACACTGCTGCTGGACCCAAATAGCGCCTGAAACCATGGAGAAGGCCCGTGAATGAGCGCAGCGCTTCTCAGAGCTTGATCTGAGGGTGCTGGTTGGTGCTGTGGAGAAGAGACGCCATATTTTGTTTCCGGACAATGGCAGGAAGGCGCCGGTCCGCGTCTACTGGAGAGCCTGGAGGCATGTTGCCACCAAGGTGTCAGCCAACAGCGAGGTCCCCAGGAGCGGTGTCCAATGCCGCAAAAAGCTGAATGACCTCGCCAGGATTGTCAGGGTGAGTACCCTTTCCAGTGTACTCCTCATCCTTGCATGTGCACCTCACATTATGGGCAAAGGGACCTGAAAGCCCTAATGGCCAGCCCTCATGCAGCAGCTATGGGACACTCATGAACATCAATTGCACATTGTGCACTTAACACACTGGCCAGGCTATTCGACCATGGGAGGCAGTGCACACAAGATCAGGGCTACACACTGTACTTAAAGGCCGTCCTTTCTCTTGCAGGCCAAGCTGGCCAATAATAAGAGGAGCCGGAATGCGACCGGGGGAGGCGGACCCCAGATCCAGCCGCTCACCGAGCTGCAACATCGCGTGGAGCACATCATGGGTGCCCGGGTGATTGGCCCCGTTGCATCTGGAGATGCCGACCCTGTTCTGGGCACCAATGGTAAGGACATCACCTTTTGGACCTCTCTCGTCCCACTTGCGCATCAGATCTACATCCTTTGCCACTGTCCGACCAATGCGCTGAATGCCACCACTCATGCATCCCTCGCTGACGCCCTCTCCTCACTCTAAAGCTACTCTTGTGCCTTCCTGCTTTCAGATGGTGAGGAGGAGGTCCCTGAAGTTGCCAGTGACAGCCCCTCAGAAGAGGAGGAGGAGGAGGAGCAAGAGGAAGGCGGCCCATCAGGGAAACCCTCAGCCGTGGCAACCCATGCCAATGTAGGGGACACGTCTTCCCTGGAGGGGAGCGTGGGGGAAGTGTCGGAGGGGAGGGTAGCTCCTGGGACCAGCGGCCTGCAGAAACGCGGGAGGGGGGCGGAAGCTCAGCGGCCTTCTCCCCAGATGGGGGAAGGGTCGGAGGGGAGTCCAATTGCTGGGCCCAGCGGCGTCCAGCAACGCAGGAAGGGTCGGCCAGCTCGGCAGCCTTCTCCCCTGAGGGAGAGTCCGGCCTCCAGTCTGGAGACGGCCAACGCCGAGGAGATGCGCCGCCTCGAGGACTTGTCCGCGGACTCGGAGCGCCGGCACACGGAGCTCATGGGGGTAGTGGCATGGTTGCCTGAGGCCATCGAGTTCCTGTCTCGGAGTGTGACCGAGTTCGGGACCTCACAGGCCACCAGTCAGGTGGAATTCGGGGCAGCTCAGGCAGCGAGTGGGCAGGTGATCAGTGGTGCCGTGCAGTCACTGGGTGCTCTGATGCGGTCACTGAACAGGTCAACACGGGCACTCACTGCTGCCACACTCGCTGTGTCAGCCAGACATCGCCAGGGCACCCGCCGCGCTGCAGCAGCACAGCGGTCTGTCCCTCGGCAGATTGGTGCGCATGCTGCAGTGCTGGCCCGGCCGAGTGCCAGTGTCTCAGGCGACCAGCGAGCGCCTGCCATCCGCCAGCTTGCCCCCATTCCTCCAGCCGCCACTGCCACTCCCCCAGTGGAGCTGCCAGGAGCTGCTGCAGCGACTGATGCTGGCCAGCCACAGCTGCAGCATTCACCAGCCGGCCCCTCGACGGCCAGACCTCGTCTAGGCCGACCCCCAAGGGCATCTGCCGTCACGACATGTGCCCCTCAGGAGCCTGCCCCCAGCCTTGCAGCAGCCAATGGCCTCACTTTGAGGAGGAGCAGCAGGGCGTGCAGGGGCCGCCAAAGTTGGCAGAAGGCATCGCCCTAGCGGGCCACTAAGTAGAGGGTGTGTCCAAATGTTGTGTTTTCTGGAATGTGTGTTTTGTGAAGGCCGAGGATGAAGGCCATTTTTGTTTACATCTTTTGTTAATGCTCCCCAGGTTGTGGGAGTGAGTCATGTGTGTGAGTGTTTTTTGGGGGTTTCGTCTGTTTTTGGTTTTCATGTGGGAAGGGCCCTGAGTTTGTACAATAAAGCATTTTATTTATTCACATTGTCCATGTTTGATCTTTGAAGTGTTTGTTGCCTTAACCGGCTGACGGCTTGCGGAGCGGCTGCAATCATGTTGTTTCATTGGCACAAGCCATTCCCTGACAGGGGGCCTAGAAGTGACGGTCAATAAGCCGCCGACGGGCGGCCCTTGGACCTTCTGCCTCCCTCCTGGGCTGGTACTCCTCGTCCTCCTCCTCCTCATGCTCCTCCTGCTCCTCCTCCTGAGGTGGTGGTCCAACGTGAGGTGGCAGTGCCTGAGTCCTGCGGATAGCCAGGTTGTGCAGCATGCAGCAAACGACGACGAATTGGGAGACTCGCTCCTGCGAATACTGGAGGGCTCCCCCGGAGCGATCCAGACAGCGGAACCGTTGCTTGAGGACGCCGATTGTTTGTTCTATGATGGTCCTAGTCGCTTGATGGCTCTCGTTGTATGCCTCTTCAGCAGGGGTCGTGGGCGCGCGGAGCGGGGTCATGAGCCAGGTACACAAAGGATAGCCTTTGTCCCCGATAAGCCATCCTCTTGGGTGAGGCTGTGCCTGGAACATGTCAGCCACAGTTGTCTGTCGCAGGATAAAGGCATCGTGGCTGCTGCCTGGAAAGCGGGCATTGACAGCTAGGATGCGCTGCCTGTGGTCACACACCAGCTGTACGTTGAGGGAATGGTAGCCCTTCCGGTTGCGGTAATCCTCGGCATGCTCCAGAGGTGTCCGCAAAGCCACATGCGTGCAGTCAATGGCGCCCTGCACCATGGGGAAGCCCGCTATTCTTGCAAATCCCACTGCACGCTGCTGCTGCTTGTCCAGGGTCATGGGGAAGGAGATGAATTGACGTCTCCTTCTGAAAAGGGCATTGGTCACCTGGCGGATGCAGCAATGCACGGCGAACTGGGAGATGTTAGCGATGTCCCCAGCAGCGGATTGCAAGGAGCCGGTGGCATAGAAGTTGAGAGCCACCGTCACCTTCACTGCCACCGACAGAGACGTCCTGCGCATCAGCTGTGGCTGCAGATCTCTGTGCAGCAGCTGGCAGATGTCTGCAACCACCTCCCTTCTGAATCGCAGCCTCCTAACACACTGCGCGGCAGACATGGTCAGATAGGAGGACTGCTGGCGGTATACCCTGGGTGGGTAAGGCCTCACTTGGCGACACCTGTTGCCCCCTCTGCATCTAGCCAGGGCTGCCACTCTCTCACGGCGTCTGTAAGCCCTTCCAGCATAAGGCTGAAACTCAGCGTTGGCACCCAATGCAGCCCCGATTATATGCTGGCAAACACTGAGATCTCAATGAAGGCAAAGATAATTGCTAAGCTCTGGCCTGAGCCAAAAATACCTGTCCTAGTGTTGGGCCAAAGCAGTAAGCTCTCCTCCTTGGTCTCTCTCCAAAAAACCGTTGCACAAGAGTGAATGCTGCAAAATGGCCGGCCTTTATAGTGCAGGGTAAGTGCCCTTTAATTAGCGCTCCCCGTGGCCCGCCTTGGCTGTGTACCGTTCCACTTCACAGTCATTAGGGCCGCCCGGCGCACAATGGGGCGGCGCGAGTGAAGTTCCGGTTCCGGGCGCACAAAGGGCGTTGCACGACAAAATGACGTCATGATCTGCGCGCGCAGCAGGGCGCGCGCTAAGACTTTGCGCCGGCGCTAAATGTCTACTGAAGTTGGGGCGAGGCACAGATCGCGCTGCACCCGGGCGCTAAGCGCCTAGCGCTTGAGATCTACTCCTCCTAAGGCGCTAACGGCTGGCGCGCCCAACTGAATTTCTAGGCCTTTGTTTCAAATATTTGATTTCTCCATTATAAGAGAAGACTCATTGATGTTCTGTTACCGACTGTTCCATTTTTGGGCATTTTCCTACTCTAGATTATTTCAAATCCCACCACGGCAGCTGAGGAATTTAAATTCAGGTAATTAAATAAATCTGGAATTAAAAGCTAGTATCAGTAATGGTAACCATGAAACTATCGGATTGTCGTATAAACCCATCTGGTTCACTAATGAAGGAAATCTGGCCTAGTTGTGACTCCAGACCCACAGCAATGTGGTTGACTCTTAACTGCTCCCTGAAGTGGCCCAGCGAGTCACTCAGCTGTAACTAACCGCTATGAAACATAATAAGAATGAAACTGGATGGACCACCCGGCATCGACCTTGGCACCGGCTACGGACACGGTAACGGCACGCCCAGCCCAGTCAACCCTGCAAAGTCCTCCTCACCAACATCTGGGCACTTGTGCCAAAATTGGGAGAGCTGTCCCACAGACTAGTCAAGCAACAGCCTGACATCGTCATACTCACAGAATTATACCTTTCAGCCAATGTCCTGAACTCCTCCATCACCATCCCTGGGTATGTCCTGTCCCACCAACAGGACAGATCCACCAGGGGTGGCGGCACTGTGGTATACAGTCGGGAAGGAGTGGCCCTGGGAGTCCTCAACATTGACTCCGGACCCCATGAAGTCTCATGGCTTCAGGTCAAGCATGGGCAAGGAAACCTCCTGCTGATTACCTCCTACCGCCCTCCCTCAGCTGATGAATCAGTACTCCTCCATGTTAAACACCACTTGGAAGAAGCACTGAGAGTAGCAAGGGCACAGAATGTACTCTGGGTGGGGGACTTCAATGTCCATCACCAAGAGTGGCTTGGTAGCACCACTACTGACCGAGCTGGCCGAGTCCTGAAGGACATAACTGCCAGATTGGGCCTGCGACAGGTGATGAGAGAACGAACACGAGGGAAAACCCTACTTGACCTCGTCCTCACCAATCTACCTGTCGCCGATGCATCTGTCCATGACAGCATTGGTAGCAGTGACCACCGCACAGTCATTGTGGAGATGAAGTCCCATCTTCACACTGAGGATACCCTCCATCGTGTTGTGTGGCACTACCACCGTGCTAAATGGGATAGATTCAGAACAGATCCAGCAGCTCAAAAGTGGGCATCCATGAGGTGCTGTGGGCCATCAGCAGCAGCAGAATTGTATTCCACCACAATCTGTAACCTCATGGCCCTGCATATCCCTCACTCTACCATTACCATCAAGCCAGGGGACCAACCCTGGTTAAATAAGGAGTGCAGAAGAGCATACCAGGAGCAGCACCAGGCGTACCTACAAATGAGGTGCCAACCTGGGGAAGCTGCAAAACAGGACTACATGCATGCTAAAAAGCGGAAGCAGCATGCTATAGACAGGGCTAAGTGATCCCACAATCAACGGATCAGATCAAAGCTCTGCAGTCCTGCCACATCCAGTCATGAATGGTGGTGGACCATTAAACAACTAATGGGAGGAGGAGGCTCCATGAATATCCCATCCTCAATTCGATTCACTCCACGTGATATCAAGAAACGGCTGAGCGCACTGGATACAGCAAAGGCAATGGGTCCCGACAACATCCCGGCTATCGTGCTAAAAACTTGTGCTGCAGAATTAGCCGCGCCTCCAGCCAAGCTGTTCCAGTACAGCTACAACACTGGCATCGATCCGACAATGTGAAAAACTGCCCAGGTCTGTCCTGTCCATAAAAAGCAGGACAAATCAAATCCGGCCAATTACCACCCCATCAGTCTACACTCAATCATCAGCAAAGTGATGGAAGGTGTCATCGACAGTGCTATCAAGCGGCACTTACTCACCAATAGCCTGCTCACTGATGCCCAGTTTAGGTTCCACCAAGACCACTCAGCTCATTACTGCCTTGGTCCAAACATGGGCAAAGGAGCTGAATTCCAGCGGTGAGGTGAGAGTGACTGCCCTTGACATCAAGGCAGCATTTGACCGAGTGTGGTATCAAGGAGCCCGAGTAAAACTGCAGCCAATGGGTATACTCCACTGGCTGAAACACTCCTGCAGCAGTTTGTTACAACTGAGTGACTTGCTAGGCCATTTCAGAGGAGTCAAACACATTGCTCTGGGTCTGGAGTTACATATAGGCCAGACCAGGTAAGGACAGCAGATTTCCTGCCCTAAAGGACATCAGCAAATCAGGTGGCTTTTTATGACAATCCAATATTTTCATGGTTACCATTATTGATACTTTTTTTAAATTCCAGATTTATTTAATTAACTGAATTTTAAATTCCCCAGCTGCTGTGGTGGGAGTTTGAATTCATATCTCTGGATTATTAGTCCACGCCTTTGGATTACTAGCCCAGTGACATTACCACTACACTACCGTTCCCTACAAGATGCACTGCAGCAACTCGCCAAGGCTTCTTCGGCAGCACCTCTCAAACGCGCGACCTCTTCCACCTAGAAGTACAAGGGCAGCAGGCGCATGGGAACACCACCACCTCCAAGTTCCACTCCAAGTTCCACTCCAAATCACACACCATCCTGACTTAGAAATATATCACAATTCCTTCATCGTCGCTGGGTCAAAATCCTGGAACTCCCTACCTAACAACATTGTGGGAGTACCTTCACCACACGGACTGCAGCGGTTCAAGAAGGCGACTCACCACCACCTTCTCAACGGGCAACTGGGGATTGGCCATATTTGCTGCTCTTGCTAGTGACGCCCACATCCCAAGAATGAATTAAAACAAATCAGTATATGTAAACTGGATTAAAAGCCTGTACAGAAATACTTGTTCCTAAAACAATACTCTTTTACATTGTGCGGACAGTGTCTGTTCAACAACCTAATCTCCCATAGAATCCACCTCCCTTGACAGTCTCACATTGGAAATTGTTGGGTCCTCCTGGGCTCAGAAGTGCTGGGGGTTACCTCACAACATTCAAGAAGCATTTAGATGAGCACTTGAAGCGCCATAGCATACAAGGCTATGGACCAAGTGCTGGAAAATGGGATTAGAATAGACAGGGCTTGATGTCCAGCGCGGACATGATGGGCCGAAGGGCTTCTTTCTGTGCTGTATAACTCTATGACTCTATGCGTCTTCTCTTTTCATAGAGAAATTAAATATTCGACACACTGTGTTTGAAACAAAGCTGATTTATTAAATACTAGCTGGGGGGGCCCGGCGGTGCCAGGGCAGTTTAGAGGGTCGCGCGGTTGACGGCCGGCCATTGGCGCGCCCCCGCTCTGTGTCTCGGCTACGCGGTTGACGGACGGCCGCTGCTGCACCCCCGCTCTGTGTCTCGGGCCGAGCGGTTGTCAGGCCCAGCCCGAGTGACGCTGTGTTGGTGCTGGAGTTCCCGGGTTACGGTGAGTGAGCGGGGGATCGAGAATATACACAATACAGGGATAAGAGGGGGTGGGGGGAAGGGGAGGGAGAGGGGGTGGAGGGAAGGGGAGGGAGAGGGGGTGGGGGGAAGGGGAGGGAGAGGGAGTGGGGGGAAGGGGAGGGAGGGGGGGTGGGGGGAAGGGGAGGGAGAGGGGGTGGGGGGGAAGGGGGAGGGAGGGAGGGAGGGGGGAAGGGGAGGGAGGGAGGGGAGGGGAAAGGGGAGGAGGGGAGAGAGAGAGGGGGAGGGAGGGGAGAGAGAGGGGGAGGGAGAGAGGGGAGGGAGGGGGAAGAGAGAGAGGGGGAGGGAGGGGGAGAGAGAGAGGGGGAGGGAGGGGGAGAGAGAGAGGGGGAGGGAGGGGGGAGAGAGAGAGGGGGAGGGAGGGGGGAGAGAGAGGGGGAGGGAGGGGGAGAGAGAGGGGGAGGGAGAGGGAGAGAGAGGGGGAGAGAGAGAGGGGGAGGGAGGGGGAGAGAGAGAGGGGGAGGGAGGGGGGAGAGAGAGAGGGGGAGGGAGGGGGAAGAGGAGAGAGGGGAGGGAGGGGAGAGAGAGGGGGAGGGGAGGGAGAGAGGGGGAGGGAGGGGGAGAGAGGGGGAGAGAGGGGGAGGAGGAGAGAGAGAGGGTGAGGGGGGGGAGAGAGGGGGGAGCGAGGGGGGGAGAGAGAGAGGGTGAGGGAGGGGAGGGGGAGAGAGAGAGAGGGGGGAGGGAGGGGGGGAGAGAGGAGAGGGAGAGGGGGAGAAGAAGGGAGGGGGAGAGAGAGAGAGAGGGAGGGGGAGAGAGGGGGAGGGAGGGGGGGGAGAGAGAGGGGGGAGGGAGGGGGAGAGAGAGAGGGGAGGGAGGGGGAGAGAGAGGGGAGGGAGTGGGGACAGAGAGGGGGAGGGAGGGGAGAGAGGGAGAGGGAGGGAGGGGGAGGAGGGGGAGAGAGAGAGGGGGAGGGAGGAGGGAGGGAGAGAGGGGGAGGGAGGGGAGAGAGAGAGGGGAGGGAGGGGGAGAGAGGGGGAGGGAGGGGAGAGAGAGAGGGGGAAGAAGGGGGAGTTGGGGAAGAGGGAGGAGGGGAGGGGGGAAGGGGAGGTGGGGAAGAGGGGAGGAGAGGAGGAGGGGAGGGGGGAAGAGGGAGGAGGGTGAAGAGGGAGGAGGAGGAGAGAGGGAGGAGGAGGAGGGGGGAACAGGGAGGAGGGGGGAAGAGGAGGAGGGGGGAAGGGGGAGAAAAAAGGGGAAAAATACAGAGCAGGCTAGAGGGGCCGAATGGCCTACTCCTGCTCCTATCTTCTATGTCAGAGGGATTCCAAGAAACGCCGTTAACACATAGAAAATAGGAGCAGGAGTAGCCATTCGGCCCTTCGAGCCTGCTCCGCCATTCAACGAGATCATGGCTGATCATCCAAACCCTAGCACCCGGTCCCTACACCGACAGCCATCCCACCCAAGTCCTATCCCAGTAACCCCGTAACCCCACGTATTTAATCCCCCCTAACACTAAGGGCCAATTTTTATCATGGCCAATCAACCTAACCTGCACATCTTTGGACTGTGGGAGGAAACCGGAGCACCCGGAGGAAACCCACGCAAACACGGGGAGAATGTGCAAACTCCACACAGACAGTCACCCGAGGCCGGATTTGAACCCGGGTCCTTGGCGCTGTGAGGTAACAGTGCTAACCACTATGCCACCGTGCTGCACAGCTTGCATTTATCTAGCGCCTTCAACTTCTAACTTTCCCCCTTCCCCCCCCCTTTCCCCCCACCCCCTTTCCTCCCCCTCCCACCCCCTTTCACCCCACACCCCCCTTTCCCCCC